>NC_142167.1:33109755-33411562 GCF_029865625.1 Vigna umbellata | reverse complement strand
GATCAAGATTAAACTTAAGAATCCGTTAAGGACGAACGACTGCAATTTCTATTACCAAATACCGAACGCTCAAGATCACGTAAATATCAATTTAGGGACGAACGCCTAAAATTACTAATTCCTGTATACAGTTGGGACGAACGTCTAATATATCACTGCAAACGAACGAACGCTCGTTAACACAAAACCGAACGCTCATGCTATTTTGGCCGACCACTAATTGGTCGAGCCATTTGGACGAACGTCCAATTTGGCTCACCAAATTGGACGAACGCGCGATCTGCAGAATTCTGCAGAATCGCACCAGATTTCCGGAGAGAAACCAGAAACCCCATTTTCATCCCCTTCTTCCCAGATTTGCTTCAACAACAATATTCTACCATCACTCATACAGATTCATACACAACAAAGTCACTCTAAGTACGAAATTTGTTCATCAACGACACTATATTATAGATTTCAGTACACACATACATGGTTCATAAAATCCAGAAAAAAGGATCTAGCTCCCCTTACCTCTTGAAGACCTCCTTGAATCTTGAATCTCTCTCCCAAGGTCTCCTTGAAATTCCAGAGCTCTCCTCTCACTCTTCAGATTTTTGCAGCAAAACTCCAATTCTTCTTTTCCCGAAATTGCAGCAAGCCTCTCCCTTCTCCAGATGCAGCATCCAACCCCTTCAATCCACGATTTCTACCTTTAAGAAGGAAGAAATGGTGCTCCCCATAGCCACTCCTCAGTGCTATGCCCACCAACAAAGGAGATGATGGTGTCTTTGGTGGCTGGAGCACTTTCAAAGTGGGAAGACCCCACCATCCACCAGCTGCTGTTGCCACTTGAAGCGCCCCCCACCACTACACGAACGTGCAGCCAGCCGCCCACTTCCATCGTGCAGCCGCCCCCTTCCACTTCCAGGAACGTGCCTCCCTTCCCCACCACTTCTCTGTTAGGTAGCCGCCCCTCCCACTTTCAAAAGAAAGTGGGACGTGCGGTCTTTACATTCTCCCCAACAACAAAAATTTTCGTCCTCGAAAATTAGGCTTTATCAGAACAAGTGTGGGTAGGTTTCTCTCATCTCGTCCTCTAACTCCCAGGTAGAGTCGCCCGTTCCACTGTTCCAGATAACTTTGACAAGTCTGACAGTTCTTCCTCTAAGTTGTTTGTTTTGACTCTCCTCAATCTTTATTGGTTGCACTTCAATTGACAAATCTTCTCTGACTTGCACATCGTCAACTTCAAGCACATGAGAAGGATCAGACATGTATTTTCTCAGTTGAGATACATGGAACACTGGATGCAAGTTTGCCAACCGAGGTGGCATGGTTATCTCATAAGCTACGGGTCCTACACGTCGTAGAATCTGGTAAGGACCAAGATATCTAGGAGATAGTTTCCTAGCACGAATGGCTCTTCCTACACCGGTAGTAGGAGTCACTCGTAGGAACACATGATCCCCAACTGCAAATTCTAACGGCTTGCGCCTCCGATCAGCATAGGACTTCTGTCTATTCTGAGACGCCCGCATCCTTTCTTGTATAAGCTTCACCTTCTCTGTAGTCTGCTGAACTATTTCTGGTCCCGTCAAAACTGCTTCTCCATCCTGAAACCAACAAAGAGGTGTTCTACAGCGCCTCCCATACAACGCTTCAAACGGTGCCATGCCGATACTAGTCTGATAGCTGTTGTTGTAAGTGAACTCAACTAGTGGCAATATCTCATCCCATACCCCTAGGTGATCCAAAATGCAAGTCCGCAACAAATCTTCAAGCGATTGGATTGTCCGCTCAGACTGTCCATCCGTTTGGGGATGATAAGCCGAGCTCATCTGAAGTCTGCTTCCCATCTCACTCTGAAGAGTTTGCCAAAACCTGGATGTGAACCTTGGGTCTCTATCTGATACAATACTCGAAGGTACCCCATGTAACCTCACTATTTCCTTAACATACAGTTGCGCCAACTTCGCCATAGACATCCTCAAATCGATCGCCAAGAAGTGGGCACTCTTGGTCAATCGGTCCACTATTACCCATATTGCATCATGTCTTCGAACAGTGCGTGGCAAATGGGTAACAAAGTCCATAGCGATGCTATCCCATTTCCATTCTGGAATTTCCAATGGCTGCAACAAACCTCCTGGTCTCTGATGCTCTATTTTAGCTTTCTGACAAGTTAAACAAGAGACAACAAACTGAGCTACATCTCTTTTCATACCGGACCACCAAAAAGACTCCTTGAGGTCTTGATACATTTTAGTCATGCCAGGATGCATGCTAAAACGGCTTTTATGACCTTCCTCAAGGATTAACCTCTTCATTTCTGAATTGCTAGGGATACAGACTCTGCCTTTGAACCTTAAGATACCATCAGCCCCCAAGGCAAAATCCTTTCCCTGCTCAGTCCCAATCAAACTGGATGACGTTTGGAGCTCAACATCCTTCGACTGCTCTTCTTTAACACGCTTCAACAAGTCATTGGACACCACCAAATTACTGCATCTGATGCTGTCAGCTTCAAATTCTACCTGCAACCTCAAATCTCTGAAGCTTTCTACCAACTCTAACTCTCTGACCATTAAGGCTGAAATATGCACTGACTTCCTGCTCAATGCATCTGCCACCACATTAGCCTTCCCAGGGTGATAAAGGAGATCAAATTCAAAATCTTTAAGAAACTCCATCCATCGCCTTTGCCTCATATTAAGCTCCTTCTGATCAAAGAGGTATTTCAGGCTCTTATGATCACTGAACACCTGAAATTGCGCGCCATACAGATAGTGTCTCCAAATCTTCAAAGCAAATACCACAGGTGCCAACTCCAAGTCATGAGTGGGATAATTCTTCTCATGAACCTTGAGTTGTCTTGATGCATATGCCACTACCTTCTTCTCCTGCATCAGTACGCACCCTAATCCCTGATGAGAGGCATCACAAAAAACCTCAAAAGGTTTATCTGTGTCAGGGATAACCAAAACTGGTGCACTAGTCAATCTGTTCTTTAGCTCTTGGAAGCTAGTCTCACAACAGTCTGTCCAAACAAAAGGTTGATCCTTCCTAGTCAGTTTTGTTAACGGCGCCACAATCCGGGAAAAGCTCTCAATAAAACGACGATAGTAGCCCGCTAGACCCACAAAGCTCCTGATTTCTGTAACAGTCTTAGGTCTCTCCCACTGAAGTACTGCTTGCACCTTAGCGGGATCGACAGCAATTCCTCCAGCTGAAATCACATGCCCAAGAAAAGGAACCTCTTCCATCCAAAACTCACACTTGGATAGCTTGGCATACAATCTTCTTTCCCTCAGCACTTCAAGCACTGCCCTAAGGTGATCTTCATGTTCTTCCCGAGTTTTAGAATAGACAAGTGTCGCAACCGGAATCGCGACGGGACAACGATCCGAAAAAGAAAACGCAGGGGTTTGAAAAAAAGATTTTTTGGGAGTCGCCACCATAGTTTATTCTGGAAAACTACGGAAAAACCATAAAATGATAAGGCATAGTCTGCGAAAATGAGATTCTAAATTCGGGAGTCGGTTACGTGTAGGGAAGGTATTAGCACCCTACAACGCCTGCCCTAGGGCAGTACCTTTAACTAAATATGCGAATGTGATGTGGTTTTCAAAATGTTTAACTATCCCCTAAAATAAAAATTCTAAAGAAACAAAATATTTTTTAGTTTTTTGTGCTCGACAAAGATTGACCTTGCTCCTACGTATTCTCATTCAGAATGAGAAATCAGGGTTACGTAGTTCTTGTAGAAAACTGCTTGAAAATTTGTTTGCAAATTGTTTGAAAGATTTGTTTGATTGATTATGGATAAATTTGGATTTTTGGGGAAATGAACCTGACAAGGACTAGCCTTGCTCCTACGTATCTCCACTTTTGATGGAGAATCAAGGATCACGTAGTTCTGGCCAGAAAGATTGTTTGTTGTTTGAAAATGTGGATGTTTTTGGTTTTTGAAGATTTTATATTTTTTTGGTATTTTTTGATGTAATATTTAAATTTTTGCGTAATGAGCACTAGGCTGATGCGTACGATCGCACGAGCACTCACACGGCTTTTTTCTCTTATTGTTTGCGTAATGAGCACTAGGCTGATGCGTACGATCGCACGAGCACTCACACGGCTTTGTTTGTTTTATTTTATTTTTTGTTTATATTTTTTATGAACAAACCCAACAAAATATAAGATGCAATATACAAGAGTGGAGTTATAACACAAAGGGCTACATAAAGAAATAAAAATTTAAGAACAAAGCGAGAGAAACAAACCAACAAGAATAGGGGGTGCAGAGATAAAAACCCGGAGTGCAGAGAGTAGATTTGAAGCTCCTTTGTCTGTCAGGGGTGTAAAAATGAAAACAGAAGGGCATCCTGAAACGTGTGTCAGATCCAATTCCCCTTTCCTTTTTTTTTTTTTTTTTTATTTTGTTTGCACATAATGGGCTTAAGCCCAAAAAACGGGGTGTGAAACATGAAACCGTGGGTGCAGATAAAGTTATTTTTTTTTGTTTAAGGGTTTGGATGGGTCTGAGTCCAGGGAATGGATGCGGGGGTGCGCGGATGAGAAAACAGGGGGTGCGTGAAGGAGGAAAATGTTTTAGTATCATTATTTTTTTTTTATTTATTAGAGAGAGTTGGGTCGGAAAGAAATAAAAAAGAAGAGGCCCAAGGCCTTTCCATTCTTCAGCCAACATTCCTTGGGGTCTCCTTCGTTCCACAATCTCAACTCAAAACAGAGACCTAGAGTCTTCTTCCAAAGTAGCCAACGGAGGTATCTCCACCCCGTCACGCACGCGCGCCACTGTCTCAGCCAGAGGTCTGGATAAAATGATGATGATTGAAGGATGTGTGGTGGCCGTGAGGTCTGGATAAAATGATGATGGGTGTTGGCCCTGTTGACAGAGAATGGAGGAGGATTGAGTGTTGTGTGATGCGGAGATGATTCTGTGGAGTGAATGGGATAGGAGTATGTGTGGTGAATCCTGGTTTGGTGTTTGGCCGTGGAGTTGGGAGTGAAAAGGAAATGGTTTGCTGTGGTTACGGCTGAGAGGAGCCAGTGCCCCCCAAGGCTGTGGTGATGAGGTGTTGTGATGGCTGTGAGGATGAAGAATGAGATGAAGATGGAGATGGTAACGGGTGAGGGGCTCAGAGGGAGCCAATGCCCCTCGGCCCTCTTCCCCCTCCCTTTCCTCGTGTGAATTATGTAGGCTTCAGCACAGTAAGAGATGAGAGTGTCGGTAGCTATGATTGGAGGATGAGGAGTGTCGGTAGCTGCGATTGGAGGATGCAGAAATTATTGGGTTGGTGGAATAGTTGGAAGCATAATTGGATGGTTGGTGAAGTGGGAGAAGGTAGAAGTGGACCGTTGGCAGATTGTGGGAATCATTACTGGGGCCGGAGGGGAGACACGAGAGAGTGATCAGGACGATCGGTCAGGACGAGCGTTCAGGACGAACGGTATACGGCGGAGTGACCTGGACGAGCGGTAGAAGAGGAAAATGGGGTAAGGACGAACGATAGAATGACGAACGACCATGTAAAAAAATTATTACTGTTTGGGCGAACGCTAAAACAGGACCGAACGTTCACGAACGTTCAACAATAAACACTTTAAAACCGAACGTTCTACAACATCAAGACCGAACGTTCAACCACATTAAGACCGAACGTCCAATAGCAAGTAAACATGACCGAACGTTCACTAACAAATAGACCGAACGTTCAACCACAGACCGAATAGCTGAACAATTTAGGACGAGCGACCGAACGTCTTTGGGGTCGAATGGTTCGAGGCCGAGCGGCCGAACGCAATTGAGGTCGAACGTCCGTGAGGCTGAAAGTGTGGACACGTGAGACCAGTAAAGGACGAGCGTCTTGATATTGTCAACAACGAACGGTTACGCATGGTGGAGGACGAATGGTCGCTCAGAGTAGCGGACGAACGGTTGTGCAGAGTAGAAGACGAACGGTCGCTCAGAGAAGAGGACGAACGGCTCAGTCGCACAGCAAAAGGCCGAACGCTCTGTTCTTTTTTTTTATTTTATTATTTTGTTTTATTTTATTATTCATTATTTTTCATTTTTTTTATTTTTTATTTTACACTCATGATGAAAATAAAATACAGCAAACCTATTAGTCCATCCGGACGAAATTGGGTGTTGACAACAAGTATGTCATCTATAAACACCACCACGAACTTGTCCAAGAAGGGTCTGAAAATTCGATTCATATAGTCCATGAATATGGCTGGAGCATTAGTCACACCAAAAGGCATAACCACATACTCATAGTGGCCATACCTGGATCTGAATGCTGTCTTCTGCACATCATCGTCTTTCACCAAAATTTGATGGTAACCCGACCTCAAATCAATCTTGGAGAATACCGTAGCCCCGTGTAATTGATCCATCAGATCATCAATCCTTGGCAAGGGATACTTGTTCTTGATCGTCAACTTATTCAGCTGTCGATAGTCAACGCACAACCTCGAGCTACCATCCTTCTTCTTTACTAGTAATACTGGCGCACCCCACGGCGAAGCACTCGGCTGGATAAACTTTTTCTCTAATAACTCTTCAATCTGCTTCTTCAACTCAACCAGCTCAGCTGGAGCCATCCGATAAGGGGCTATGGATACTGGTCCTGCTCCTGAGACCAGATCAATAGAGAACTCTACTTCTCGCGGAGGAGGTAAACCAGGAACTTCTTCAGGGAAAACATCCATGAAATCATTCACAACCAGAAGGTCTACACTCTGGTTCACAAGCGCTGAAGAATTTAAACTAGGAGTCCCGTCCTTATGGAACATGATTAGGAAACAGCTGGCACCCTCGAAGATGTCCTTCCTCAATACACCGAGCGATAATGACATGTCTTCATCTTCTTCGGGAAATATTAGCTTCTTACCACCGCAATCTAAAAGAATACGATTGGCTGCTAACCAATCCATTCCCAAAATTACCTCTAACTCCTGTAGAGGTAAGCAAATAAGGTTCACTCTGAACCTGCGGCCCTCTACCTCAATAGGACACCTAGAGCACACATTAGATGTCCTGCCTAACCCAGCTGCTGGTGTAGACACCACCAGATCACACGGAAGCTCTCTGACAACTAAACCAAGCCTCTCCACACAAGCTTTAGACACAAACGAATGTGTCGCCCCCGAATCAAACAACGTCACACACGAAGCTCCAAATAACAAACAACTGCTGACAATTAAATTACCTGCGCTGGCTGCCTTAGTTCCGGTCAACGCATAGACTCTCCCTGCTGCCTGAGGTCTATGCCCACCCCTCTGAATAGATCTGCCAGCCTGGCTTGGCTGTGGTCCTACCCTCCTAGTAGTAAGACAGTCTCTGGCATAGTGTCCTTCTTGCCGGCAGATATTACACCTCCTATACCCTTCTAACTGAGGGCAGGAATTCTGGAAGTGTGGTCCACCACACCTGAAGCATCTAACGGAACTGGCAAAACTGGATTGCCCCGATGACCGAGAGGAAGAACCCCTGGATCTGGAGGAAGAAGGTCTAGAGAAAGGGGTCCTTCTAGAAATGGAGCCTCCCCGGGATATCGCAGGTCCACCAACCCTAAGTGGTTGGCTCTGTTGTTTCTGAGGCCCTTCTGGTTCTCCCTTAGTCTTTTCCATATCACGGGCCATCTCTACCAAAGCAGAGAATTCTCTAATGCGCAATCCCTTCACTAGTAACTTTATATCCTTTCTCAAGCCATTCTCAAACTTTCGACACTGCCATTCTTCATTTATTGACATGGTGTAGAAGCGAAGCAGGTGTTTAAAACTATCTGCATACTTCGATACTGATTTGTTGCCCTGAGCCAACTCAAGAAACTCTATCTCCTTAGCAAACCTGACACTGTCTGGGAAGTATTCAGTGTAGAATTTAGTTCTGAACAACTCCCAAGTGATAGCAGTCCCGTTCCTCTCCAAGATCGTCTTCACACTGTTCCACCAATGTCCAGCTTCACCTGTCAGCAAGTATTGGGTGTAGGCTAGCTTCTTCTCATCAGGACATCCCTTGGCTTCGAATATCCTCTCCATGTCCCCGAACCAGTGATCAACTTCATCAGGGTTGCACTTGCCAGTAAATCTTGCTGGGCGATGTTGCAGAAAGCTCTCCAAGCTCCACTCTTGCGCAGGAATAACAACGGAAGAAACACTTGGAGGAGTCCTAGCATTAGTCATCATTTCCATGAACTCCCTCTGAGTGTTCTCGGAAGACACTCTTGCGTTCTCTGCCGATATCCTTGCGGCTTCAAGATTTTGTAATGCAAAGGTATTCTGTTGAACCAACGCAGCATTCTGCTGTTGCAACGTTTGGAGTACCGCATTCAGCATCTGATTAGAGTCAAGTTGATCGACTCGCGGAGGAGAACGATGAGGAGACGTAGGTGCCATCTTCTGTCCACACAGAGAGAAAGACCATTAGCTTGACTCAAACTAATACAACTTCCTATACGAGGTTAGAGTACGCAATCACAAACGAAGCACACTCACAACCTACAGGTTTCTAAGGAAGGAACTGCTCTGATACCATTAATGTAACGTCCCAAAAATATACATCATGCATATATAATAAAGACGTCATCATACATAATATAAGAAAGCAGTCAAGAGTAATTTAAGGATTACAGTCATCCTTAGAATAGTGCGGAATTGACAACAAGAGTATTTAGAATTTCTCCATGAAAATCACAGAGAATTTAAAACTTAAAATACACACGAGTTATTCCAAACATTAAGAATTATGAAATAAGACTAGCTAATCTAGGCTGCAGCACTGTCGTCTTCATCAAGAGCTGCTTCCAAAGTATTCTCCTCGCCATCTGCTCCCATCCAAGTGGATGATTGTAAGACCCGTAAATTTTGGGAATGGTGGGGACATGGTGGGCACCACTTTTTCATTTATTGGGCTGCATTATTGAAGGGGCAGGGAGGAAGCTGAGAAAAGTGGGTGTCTTCATTTTGGCATGGGAGAGGGAGCGAGAAAGCAGCCAGAGGAAGGGAGCCTTCCTTCCTCCATTTCCAGCCGTCCAAAGAACACCATGGGAAGCTGTACCAACTTCGGAAGGGCTGAGAGGAGGAGCTGGGATGGGCATCTGGTGAGAATGGAGTCCTTGCAGTAAGATCTGGGAGAGGAAGTGAAGAATTGTGGAGGATGCAAAGAGATCTTGATCTGCACGTCTGGAGGAAGATGGATCACAAATTTTACAAAGAAAGTCTTCAAGAGGTAAGGGGAGCTAGATCTTTTGTTTGATTGATTTTATATGCTTTGTATGATGCAAATATGGGAAGAAGGGGATGAAAATTTGAGGTTGTTCTTGGTTTCTGGGTTTTCTGGAAAACTTGCAGAAATTCTGAAGAAACGCCGTTCGTCCAATTTGATTTCAAATTGGACGTTCGTCCAAAATAGCTAACGTTGCTGAACGTTCGTCCAAGTGAAATTGGACGTTCGTCCAAATTGTTCGGTGGTCGTGAGCGTTCGTCCTAAACTTAGTATTTTAGTGGGACGTTCTTGAACGTTCGGCCTTGGTCTCAAGACGAACGTCCATAGGTTGTAAGTATAGCGTTCGGCCTTGATTATTTTCGCATTCGGTCTTTATTGAGTAAAGTGATTTTAGAACGTTCGTACAATGGGCTTTGAGCGTTCGTTGTTAAATTGTTATGCATAGGTTTCAATCTTGAGCGTTCGTTGGTAAATTGGTAACTGTAGCGTTCGGCTTAATTCGGTATAATCAGGCTTGAATCTTAAAACGTCCGCTGTGTTGAAATAGTGATCATAGGCGTTCGTCCTTCAAATGATGTCCGTCCTGATGTTGAACGATAGGTATTGGTTTAAGTCAGATTTTGAACGTTCGGCCTGATATTTGGAGATAACGTTCGTCCAGTTTATTTGGTGACGTTCGGTCAAATGGTGTTCGGCCATTTACTTGTAAATGGCGTTCGTTCGTTTTGGTGAATAAGTAATTTTAGACGTTCGTTCTTATCTTGGTAGTTCAGGAAGCGAGCGTTCGATCTGGATAATAATTATTTTAAGTTAGTGATCGTTCATAACGAACGTTCGGTTTTGATGACGTTATGTTCAGATAGAATTCTCCATAAGCAGCGTTCGTCCAAGATAGTTTTGTGAGCGTTCGTCCAAGATAGTTTTGTGAGCGTTCGTCCTTGGTTTTGTTAGCGTTCGTCCTTGGTTTTGTGAGCGTTCGTCCTTGGTTTGTGAGCGTTCGGCCTGTTGATCTCATAGCGTTCGGCCAAATAGTGTTGAATCCAATATGACGTTCGGTTTTAGCGTTCGGCCTAATTGTGTTCAGGCGTTCGGTGTTAGCGTTCGGTCAGTTTTTGTTAGCGTTCGTCCAATTGGCATAGTGGCGTTCGGCTTATAACGCTCGGTGGAATAGTGTTCGTCCATCCAATGGTCTGCAAATGGTAACGGGTTCTAAGTTCCTTTGCTCTTGGATTGAATTATGTGTACCAATGTTTGGAATATATGCTGTAACGTGAAATATGTGAAAATATGTGAATGTATGAGATATGTTGGATTTGTTGTGATAATATGGTAGTATATGGTTATTCATGGCTTGGGTTAAGGTTCAAAGTAACAGTATGATTCATGGACGTAATTCCATGATCCTCAAGGAGAGGATACATGGTGGTGTTTTGGGGTTGTATAGAATGATTACATGGTAGCTCAGTTTTGGGGGTCATCCTGAAACTCCAATGGTCTTTCTTCTCATGTAGAGAGGATTGAACATGTGGTGAGGAGTAGCAGGAGGTCCTAGTCTTGGATGCTTCCATATGATCCAAGGTGAGTGATAACGGATTAACCTCGTGATTGTGGCCGGGCGGGAGTGCCCAAAGTTCCACCGGGCGGTAGTGCCCAAAGTTTCACAAGGCGGTAGTGCCAGGGCGGGAGTGCCCAAATTTCATAAAGCCACCACGAGTGCAAGACCCGCCATAGCTCGGTAATCATTCTAGTCCGGACGAGTCGGTCTATAAAGGAACAAGTCGGGGTATAAAGTAACAAGTCTTGTAATGTCAATTTACTATGATTGATGAACTTTCACATGTCGTGTGAGTGTATGAATTATGATTTAATGAGTATGCTTTAATCGTTCTTTTATATGAATCTATGTATGATAACATGTTTTTTATATCTAGCTCACCCTTGCATTGTTTGTGTTGTGTGCTGTTTGGGTATGTTTCTTTGGCGATGATCATCCACTTGGATGGGAGCAGTTGGCGGGGAGGATACCTTAGGAGCAGCTCTTGATGAAGACGGCAGTGCTGCAACCTAGATTTACTAGTTCTTATTTCGTGGACTCGTTTAATTATATTTGTTGTATTTTAAGTTTTAAATTTTCCGTAATTTCCATGGGAAATTCCAATACTCTAGTTGCCAATTCCGCACTATTTAATAAGGATGACTGTAATCCTTGATTAACTCTTGACTGCTTTCCTATATTATGCATGATGACGTCTTTATTATATATGCATGACGTATATAATTGGGATGTTACACGAAACAACCATAAACCCTACAACATCAATAACTGTGAACACATGCTTATATTTCACTGTTAACCCAACATTTTCATATTTTCAATAAACAGTGAACGAATGAGTTTGGAAGGTTCATGTTTGGGAAAGAATGTGTTACATTTGTTATTTTCTGCTGACTCTCCCATCATCCTTCACATCGCACCTTCCTTCAACACATCTTATTTAAAGTATGTTTTTTTTATTCAGAGTCTTCAATACTCACATGAGGAATCTTCAACACCCACATGAACACAGTGAGTGATAAAGTTTTCCTTTTCAAAATCATCATTCTGGAATTTAAATTCCTCATATTGGTCTTCTGGGTTTCAAACCACAGACAGTAAAAGGTTGTTTCATTATTTTTATCAAAACTATATTCAAACCACAATAAACCAAGCCAAACCAAATCTCTAAAATATATTACTTTACTTTATCATTACTCAATATATATGATGAACGGTGATGGTCAATTACCATAAATAAAAGTAATAATACTTTCGTTCTTTTTATCTATTTATTCTTACTAAGGTGACATATTAATTCAGAAATAAAATTTATGTCTTTGTTAATCATTGAGCAGTCAATAATTCTTTTAATTCTATATAAAACAGTCTTTTAATTCTATATAAACAGTGATAAATCGGTTGGTTGAATTAAGTAAAATTTACACTAAAAATAATTACAATTCTATGTCATATTATTATTATTTAGGTAATAAATAATCAATATTAATAAATGATTGTCTTTTAATATAGGACATTCAAATAAACACTGAAATATTCTTTGTAGGTAGAACTTTGGTTCGATCGAACAGGAAAACCTTTTTAAAAAAAACTTAACCTTAACCCCAAACTAAAACAACATTGTTTTGAAATTGTTTTGCATATAATTCTTTTTCTTGAATATTCAATAAATTTATCGCTCTTTATATAAACTTATTAAATATCCAGTAAATATAATGACATAACTCAAAATTAATACTTGATATATTTAAAGTTTTAAAAATAGATGAATGAAACAAACTGGGTTTCCATATAAAATCAAATATAAGCTTATAATATAATAATAGCTCATCTACACTTTTAAAAATTAATTAAGTCTTTAATCTATATATATAATTAGTTATGTCGTTTATAGTTTGCGAATTTTATAAGCGAGTTTGTGAGACCCTGAAAAATTAACTTTGTAAATTACCTGTCATATCACCATTAATACACCCCAAAATCAATGCTCATTCCATTAAAACCACTCCCAACTCTAGTAATTTATCTCTCTCTGCTGTGCACTGAAAGCTGAGCCACAATCATTCCTCTGCAACATTAAAAACGCACCAATCTTTGCATGCAAGCACGCCACGTGTTGCGGAAGAAGTTTCCCAATCAGAGTTTGGTGTGCAGGTGTCGGCTTGAGACACGTTCGTTCAAACGAACGAGAGTTTAACAAAATTGGATTTTCTAAAACTCTCTCTCTCTCCTGCACCACTCATCTTCTTCCTCAGAAACCAAACTCCTCATCTACTCCAACTTCTCTCTAAAAACCCCTAACTTCTCTCTACTGTAAAACTCACATCTCTTCTCCGATCACGTTTGCAGCACCGTAGGAGTGTTCGTCCTGCTGTGATCTTCCTTCTGGACCGAACAGCTTCAAGGACTGAAACTGGTAAGTCCCCTTTCCGTAGTTCGTCCTTAGGTTTCTGGAAAAATAGGGTTTTTAGTTGCATGCAAGCATGTATTCTAAGTGTTCTGTATTCCGTGGTTAGATTTTGTTCTGGAAGAGTCAAGAACCTAAGCAAAACGTAGTTGGACGAAGCCATTTTTACATCTAGGACAAGTTGGGTTGCCAAGCCGGGTAAGGGAAGCTTATATGTTTAATTTATACTCCATGTTGTATGATCTGATTTGGATGTATAAAACGTATGCTGATTGATCAGTCATGAACGAGCACTGCGTGTATGTACTATATATGTTTTGGTGGTGTGAAATGCATGTGGATTTGGATATGTATGAACGGAGTATGAATATTGTATAGTTGGAATGATTAAAATGATGAGATCTGTATGATGGTGTTTAAAGTGAATTAAATTTGGAAATGAAAGTTATAAAGTTTATCGATTTGAAAATGATATGAAGTATAAAGTATAAGTTAAGATGTTGAAATCTGGAAAATTGTTAAAGTTGAGAAATCTGAAACTTGAATCATTCCCTTTGATAAATGACGCTCGTCACCGTACGGTTTTAGACCGTTCGGTTTTCCTTAAAATAACTTAGAATGGAATTCTTTCATTTGGAAAGAACTCTGCTCGAGAACGAGCGTCCCCAATTGAGTGAATGAGCGTTCGGTTCAGCTCAGCTGTATATAAATATTTGAAACTTTATAAATACGTAACGCTCGGTCTTTAACCGAAGCGTTCGTCCTTAATAGCGTTCGGCCTTCTGTCGAGCGTTCGTCCGTAATAGCGTTCGGCCTTAGGTCGAACGTTCGTCTTAAATAACGCTCGGTCTCATACCGATGCGTTCGTCCTAAATAGCGCTCGGTCTTATACCAAGCGTTCGTCATGATTGGTGCTCGGTCATTCACCTAGCGTTCGCATTAATGAAGTGTTCGGTCTTAGATTGAACGCCCGTCCTTATCTTTGATTCCTTAACGAACGTAAATAGCGTTCGTCCAAATACTTATTAAATGAATGTTGGCGCGTTCGGTTATTGACTGGCAGCCAACCCCTTTCAAATAAAAAATTTTTTTCCTATGTAGTTAAGTACTCTCCTTGATGTCTCTTCATCCAAGTTGAATGAATTTGACCTATTGTTACTTAAACATATTCTGGAGTTGATCTTTTTATTCTGGAGTCTTTATGATTTTTAAAGGAGTTCTTTTAAATCTGGTTTTAACGTTCGTCCTCTTACTTCAGTAAATTGAACGTTCGTCTTTTTAAGAGAGTGGAACGTAGAATGAAAATGTTATAACTATGAAAGTATAAGACGTTTGAGCACTATATTAAATGGTTATACGATTATGGAATTTGAACGAGCGTTCCAAGGAGGAACGTCTCAGATGTGTTAAATATTAAATTTGGTAAAGTATGAACATGGATAAGTTAGGACTCGCGGTCCATCCTGATATTCCGTGATACTCATCTTCACGTAGAAGGGGGTAGTCATGTGTGGGAATGGCAGGAGGTTCTTCGTTCATCACTTAGCATGGGCGACGGACTAACCTCGAGTGGCAGCTGATTAGGTATATCCCGGCTACTACACCACTCGGGTGCAAGGACGCTTGAAACTACATGGTTCATACAGTCCGGACGGTCTGTCTTATATACATATTTCTATGTTAATTATATGATAAGTTACATGTTGTATGTGTGATTTGAAATGTTAAATGTATGGGTTAATTGTATAAATTAAATATTATAAGCTTACCCTTGCATTTCCATTGTGTTGTCCCCTGTCTATGTACGTTCGTCTTGTCTTGCAATGATCATTCGTGTGGATGTGAGCAGATGGTGGTGCATCTCTTGAAGACATGCTGGAAGAAGAAAATTTGGAAGAGGCAAATCTGGTTGAAGTGGAAGTAAAGGCCGAGCCATAGAGCGCTCGTTAGATTAGGACTGTAAATGTTAATGTAGCTTGAACGTTCGGCTAAGTATTTTGTAAGGCCGTTCGTCCTACTTATCCCTGATTCTGTTTTGATGCGTACGTTATTTTTTTATATCTAAGAACGTTCGTTCTAGACTTACTCTGTATGCATTTTATGCGCGTTTCGTTTGTACTGAAGCCGTTCGGCTCTGGAACTTCGTTTATGTATTTAAAGACTGCACTGTTTGTATTATTAATTGTAATTAATTCTCAATTATGATAATTACTGTATTTTGGGATGTTAGAGAGTTCAAGTTAATTTACTGATTCGAAGTCAAAGAAAAACAATATTTTGTATCGATTTAAATAATTTCAGGTACTCCTTATAAGTTGCAGAAGATCAAAATTATAATTTCTAATTTAAGACTCCAACTAAAAAATTAATCAGTTCAAGGTTTTTGTTTTTAAAAATATTAAACCTTAGCCATTAATACAATGGTTTACTGTAGAATGAAAAGATTGAAAAGTTTAAAAAGAAAAAATAATTTCAGTACAACAAAATGCAAAAAATGTGTATGTAATCATGATTGAAAGAGACAGGAAAGAAATAAATGTGCACAGTGAAAAAGATAATGAAGATAATATTAGTAAACAACATATTGTCTGAATAAATGTAAATTTAATGTTCAAAATACTAACGGTGATGCAGAGTCTAGAATTCCATGGACGTCTCTTTGCCCTTATCGTCTCAATTGAACAGCCGTGACGAAATGATAGTATAATAATAATTATTATTATTAATATTATTGTCATACTAATAATATAGGGAGGATAATGATAATTTATTAGACTAAAATTTTTTATTGTGGGAATTTCAATTTCTTTTTTTGTGCGCTCTGTCTCAGTATATTAAAAAGAAAGAAAATGGTCAGTGTTTCCGTGCTAAAAGAAAAAAGAAAGAGAAATTGAAAGATAAGCCCGGGATTGCGGTGACAAATCCATTTTGCACACCTCATTGGAAGAAATACCGAACATCTACGCATGCCCTTATAATAGTATGCTGAAGTGATGTGATGTCTCTGTGTTGTGTGTTCTGTGTTTAAGACATAAATGTTTTTTTTTTGTTTTTTCTATTGGTTTACATCTTGAGATGGATTCATCCATCACCTTCGATTGTGTTGTGCTGTGTGTTGTGTATGTGACTCTTGATTCTGTCCACCACAGTCCAAAGAAAAAGTAGCTTTCAACCCTGTACTGGAATGGTGTATATTTTATTCTGGTTTTAAATCTTGTACACAAAATTAATGTAGTTTAATTGTCATTAAAAAATGTTTAAATTTTTTAACGGTTTGTACATGTGTACATTTACTTTTCGTATCTCCACGTCCAAGAACTAGATCTCTTCAGCAGCCAACAGACACAGAATTTACAAGACCGGTTTTTGCTCCTTATCTTAAGCTTCTGTAAAAGTTTTATCTCGCCTTCACACAACATTGCCACCTACCATTTGCTGTAGTTTTTTTGGTTTTTCAAATCTTGGGGTTGTTGAAAGTTGTGAACTTTCTTGATTCAATTGCAAGTATGGTCTTGAATGCATACTTCTAAGAAAAGGGTACCTTTCAACTTTTTGAACGCTTCTTCTTCGTCATGTATGTATCTATGTACTTGATGAGCATGTGCTGCCTCGTGTCATTGGATGTGTGAATTTTCTTAACTCATTTCACAGAGGTCATGTGTAACATCCCAATAAATAGTAATTACCATTAATCAGAACTAATCACATTTACAGAAAATACAGTGCAGTCTTAATATCTATAACAGCTGATCAAAAATTAAAACTGAACGTACTACAATTACAGCGTTCAGAATCTATCAAAAATACAAAATCAGTTCTGGATGAAACAGTTCTGCAAAACTATATACAGAACTTCCAAAATTCAGTACAGAAGATCTAACAGCCACTACGGAACAAGCACTCTACTGCTCAGCTTTAACTTCAACTCCTACCAAGTTGGCATCCTCCAAATTTTCTTCTTCCAGCATTGTTTCCAGGGGTGCCTCACCATCTGCTCACATCCACAACGGATGATCATTGCATTGACAAGACGGACATACAGAAACAGTAGACAACACAAGGAAATTGCAAGGGTAAGCTTAGGTAATTTAATTTATACAATCAACATATTTTAACATAGTAAATCAATCATGCATTTCATACAACATTAGATATATATTTTCTTGCATACAGTAACTTATCCAAATTCTCATAATTAAAGACTGTCCGGACTGTATGATCCATGTAACCGCAGGCGTTCGTGCACCCGGGTGATGTAGTAACTGGGATACCCTCAACAGCTGCCACCCGAGGTTAACCCTTATCAGCCCAAAGTACTCAGTAGGACTAGGGCCTCCTGCCATTCCTACGCATGAACTACTCCCCTCTACATGAGGATGAGCAATCACGGAATATCAGGATGAACAGCCATCAGCGATTTTACCATGGTCATACTACACTACTTCTCATATTCACATCATAGAGACGTTCCTCCTTGGAACGCTCATTCACAATCCAATCCAATAAAATTCAATCAAAACATCATTCGCACATTATTAACCATTCCTCTTATTCAAATTTCCATTCTGTGTTCCACTCTCTTAATTTTAAAGAACGTTCATCACTCAATAGATAGGAAAGAACATATTACAGTACACATACATCCACGTTTCTGAACAAAAGAAACGAACCATTATCCATTCACGGACGTTAAGACCAATGAGTAATTTAATTGAGATTGAGTCTAAAAGATCCGAATAATACTTAGGAAAATTCTAAGTATAAAGACTTGAGGTTAAATGAAAAGGACCATCACAGTTTAAATGAATTCAAATAAATAATCAGAGCATTAATAAATTCGGAAACGAACACTGCCAGTCAAAGACCGAACGTTAATTAATAAATTGAACGAACGCTGTGAAGTTCGCTCACGAAGCAATGATAAGGACGAGCGCTCAGTAGAAACCGAACCCTTCTTAGGACGAATGCTAGGTCAATGACCGAGCACCAAATAGAACGAACGCGCATTTGAACGAACGTTCGGTATCAGACCGAACGCTAACTAGGACGAACGCTCTACCTAAGATCGAGAGTTCATTTGGACGAACGCTTAGTATAATACTAGGCGTTGCTTATGACGAACGCTGGTAAACAAAACCGAGCGTCCTAACTATACTTCAATTTATTTTCAATCGTGGGACAAGCTAGGCTAAGCCGAACGCTCACACCTAACTCTTGACACCAATAACGCTCGTTCTTAATCAGAGTCCTTTCCAAATGAAATAACCCTTATTCTAAGGGATATTGCAGAGAAACCGAATGGTATAATACCGTTCGATAACGAGCGTACATGATCAATCAGAGAAGATCAAAATTTCCAGATTTTTCAAACACGATAATTTCACAGATTTCATATGATTTGAACTTTAATAATTTCACCTTCACCATAAATCTCATACATTACAGAATTCATATTAGAATCTCATCAATACAGTATTTTCCAGTTTCCCAGTTCAAACATCTCATCATTTACATACAGTTCAAAACAACATCATTCCACACCATACAGAATTTCAATCACATTCCAGAATATACATCTCATTCTCTGCATACAGCTCAACCAATAACATCATCAACATATAATTCCCAAGTTTATCAGTCATATACAATCAGTACAATAGACTCGTGCTTGCATACTCCAAAATTCATAGATTTCATACAATTCAAACATTCAGTACACTTCATTGCTGTCATAAACATCAAACAAGTATTAAATTAAATTACTCAAGCTTCCCTTACCTGGTCTAGTAGTGCACTTCCAAATGCTTAGGGTTTCTCTCGTGCTCTCACGGCTTTCTATCCAGAAATTCACCCCACGATTTCCACTAAATCTAAGATACCAAAATCACATACAGTTCAGACCTATAATTCATTCATGCAACCAGAATTTGGTTTGCAGAAACAGAAGAAAAGAACGTTAAGGGAAGAGAACTTACCAGCCACAGAATTCTAACTTGTTCGGTTCTAATGAAAGCTTACAACACCGAGAATTATTCTACGGTTTCTGAAATGGAAGCAGAGATGTTGGTAGTGAGTGATCTTAGAGAGAAGATGAAAGAGTTCAGAGAGAAGGCAGAGATGAAGAAAGGCTAGAGTTTCGTGAGGAAGAAGGTGATTGCATGCAGAGAATGGGAAGAGTTTTTCTGAAAATTCACTTCCTTCCTTCACAGAAACTAACTCCCATTCTCCACACACCACTTCTCTTCCACTAACGTTCTCAGAGTGCTCTAACCGTGACACTTGGCAAACGCATGCAGAGTGAAGGTGAGTGGGTTTTGACGTGGCAAGGTGCATTAATGGTGTGATCAGAGGATGGATTTAGTGTGTGTTAATTTATCAGGTTCTCACATCATGCATTATTCTGGCTCCTACTGCTGCTTCTCTCTGCATCCAAGACCTGGTGTCGGTTTAGACTTAGAATTCCTGATTCCGGATTGTTGAAGTAAGTAAACTTATTACCAGTGTTTGGTTAATGGGAGATTTATTATTCAGTATTCTCTTGAGATTTATTAGTGTTTGATTTTTCTTCCTTAATTTGAATTTTCCTGAAGAAATTATGGTTATTGTATTCTGCTTATATTAAAGAAAATTTTAATTTTATTACACATGTAATATATGTATGTGTGTGTATGTATATGTATGTATGCGTGCGTGATTTATTTATTTACTAATAGTTATTATGTTTTTTCAGTGTTTAATTGTCTTTTTCTGCTGTGAATCTGACAAGTTTTAAGGACATGTTTGGATGTGTACCAGGTAGATTGGTATTCAATTGCTAAATGTTCAGTGTAATGTTTCTGCTCTTGGCTTTCTGGAGTTTTCGTGGAATTCTATCACACATTCCAGATTCTTGTTTAAATAGGTTTATTGTTCCGTAGATCTGAATCATACCAGTGAGAAGAAATTTGGAGTGAAATTGGGTGTTGGGATTTTGGATTTAACTGACGAGGAGGCTAATTCACGTGTTTGTTACGGTATAGGTGTGAGGTGGAGACCCCTTCAATCCTCTGGCATTTGCATGTTCCGAATTTGAGAAGCTTAATAGGATTTTGCTGAAGAAATTTAGGATCTGCATTAATTTGAATGGGGCATTCTGCAGCCGTATGGGACTATAGAGCAGCAACTGAAATTACAAAGGACTGGAATGGAATTGATCAAGTTCTGCTTCGGACCCCAAGGGGTTCTTCGGCACGGGTGAGAAATTGTTCATTGCAAAACTGGTGTCGGTTTTAACATTTGGTAAAGTTATGATTTTAAAATTTACTATGACATCCAATGCGAATTCTTGATGTGGATAACTTGGTCTGTAAAGATATTTGTAGTTTGAGTAATTTAATTACTACGATTACTTAGATTAACTGTTTTTTCTCGAAATTAGGTAAGCTTACATGGGGCGCAGGTCACTTCATGGCGGAATGAGCACGGGGAAGAACTTCTATTCACAAGCAGCAAGGTATGTCTTTCAATTTTGATTGAAAATCAATTTGTACATTTTAAATTATATGAATTTTGTTAGTTGTCAGCGCTGATAAGGAAAACATGTCAATATTTCATAATCTTGCTTTCTGAAAATTTTCATTTTGGGATAATCTGCATTATATTGCAACTGGCATGTGAAGGGCATTTGCCCAAATAATCAATAAATTTAAGAAGAGTTTGGATTTTGATGAATCATAGTATTCTATGCTGTCCATCAATCACATCGATGCAAGAGAAAAACAGGGAAGAATGGTGCATTGTAGTGCTTTTGTCCTTTGGAACCACTGGGGTTGAATACTGGTATAATGAAAAACTTTGACGGCAAAACCAACTTCTTAACTGATGCTTTTGTAGGAACACAGAACTTTAATCAATTATACTTTTTAAAGAGGCAAGTAGTAATAACTAACTGTTTTGTTTCCTTTTCCATTATCTGTAGGCAATTTTCAAGGCTCCAAAAGCAATTCGAGGAGGAATTCCCATGTGTTTTCCACAGGCAAGCTTATTCCTTTTTACGTTCATTTTATATAACTTGTAACATGCATACTTACATATCTTGAGCTGAATTTGTTTCACAGTTTGGAAACTGTGGATCGCTGGAGCAGCATGGTTTTGCAAGAAATAGAATGTGGGCAATTGATGAAAACCCTCCTCCTCTTCCTGGGAATGACTCCAGTGGGAAATCCTTCATTGACCTGGTGCTAAAATCATCTGAAGAAGATATGAAGTGCTGGCCACACAGGTATGAATAGCATGATGTGACAGTATAACAGGGATATCCACTCTCCATGTGTTTGATAATTTGAATCTGGCATATATGCACTCGATATTACTTTTTCCTGTGTTTGGCAGTAAATTTCAAGCAGTAGTAATCTAACGATTGTTTAATAATTGTACCAGTTTTGAATTCCGTCTTCGGGTGTCTCTTGCAGCAGATGGGGACCTGACTTTGATATCTAGAGTCAGGAATATAAATGGCAAGCCATTTAGTTTCTCATTCGCGGATCACACATACTTATTGGTTTCTGACATTAGGTATGGATAATTCTTTGTTGTACTTGGTCTGCATTCCCTTTTCTGAGTGTGTGGGATGATGTCCAACCATCATTTTTCTTTTCCATAGTAAATTGATTGCTGAACACTTGATCGGAGTTTTATTAGCACTAATGGTACTTCCTTGTTCAATATTTATAGTAGACAAATATATTTGGTTTTTGTTCTGAAACGTGTAGTTTCTGCATTTGCTGAATGCTTTAAATTGTGGGATTTTAACATTCAAGCAGATCTTAGAGGACTGTTTCTCTTCTTTAGAAACTAATAACAACTTACACTCTAATCATTTGAAACTAGCATGGATACTCTATATATTAGGTGGATTCTTCTCCGAATACTGGAATTATGAGTTTTATTCATGTCAGTTATCGGGAAATATGTAAACAAGTGATCAGTCGTAATGAAAGTACAAAGTTCTTACACAGCCTATAGAATTTGTAAGCATTTGAAGCAAACTACTGTTTGCAATGCTTGTTACCTATATAGATTCTTGTTTACATATTTTTACTTGAACTACCTCTCTTTTGATTGTTTTAGAACAGGAAATTTTATTTTAAGATTGACAATCATTATTAACGTCACATTAACAATTTTTATAGTGAGATAAGGATTGAAGGTCTGGAGACACTGGACTACCTAGACATCCTTTTCAAAAAAGAACGATTTACTGAACAAGGAGATGCAATAACATTTGAATCTGAGGTAAACCCTTCTAGGTTATATTGATGTTAACAAAATGTAGACATTTATAGTTCCATGCTGCAATTTAAGCTATTACTTCAGGTTGAGATAAATAGAGCACTATATTCCTGGCCTATGCTGCAGTTTTGTCAATCACACACAGTATCCACTACTAAAGTCTTTTGGTTTTGACACAATGAAGGCTAATGAAGATGTTTTTAATATCCATACTTCCTTCATGGCAGGCGGATCGAGTTTATCTTAGCTCTCCAAACATAATTGCAGTGCTAGATCATGAGAAGAAGCGAACATTTGTTATAAGGAAGGAAGGTCTCCCTGATGTTGGTAAGCTCTAAGTAGCAAATTTTTTCCACAAACAAAATACAAACGTAGATAAGGTTTCGAGTTGTAGAAAATATAAAATCAGTCCTTTTCATCTTAACTTTTATGGTGTGTTCAGCTGTGTGGAATCCATGGGAAAAGAAATCAAAATCCATGGTAGATTTTGGTGATGAAGAGTACAAACAGATGCTTTGTGTTGACGGGGCGGTGATAGAGAAACCGGTGAGCTTGAAGCCGGGAGAGGAATGGACCGGTCGGCTGCAGCTATCAGTTGTGCCATCAAGTTTTTGCAGTGACCGTCTTGGTCTTGACAGAAGTGGTCTTTGAGGCATTGTACAAAATGGGTCTGAGTTAATGCTGCTACTACATCCAGCAATGTAGCAGCATCTAGTTGTAGAAATAGTGCTGTTCAGTAGGAGTGTCAGGTTTTATGTTGTTATGATCTTAGGCTAGAAATAGTGCTTTATAGAGGCCTATGTTTTTTGTGAGAATGGCTTTCAAGTGTTACCAGGTCATTAGTCAGTTGGTTCCTTCTGTTCTGCTATGGATGCTCCTTCTTTAAGCATTAGATTTGTTGAGTTGGTGCCGAGTTTATTCTCTCCATGGATTTGATGATATGTTCCACGGCATGGATAATTTAGCTTTGGTGTTCCAATTTGCTTATATTGGATGGTTACGACTATGATCTGCCTCTCATGACAGAGATAAAACGAGTGATTAGTGGACAATGTGATCATGCATCATTTTTTGGCATTTTCCATTTTACAGTGATACGTGCATAATTCAATAACCTTCACATAAATTTTGTATACTATCACTGTTTTTATTTCATGGTTAGTTGGCTGAATTATGCTATAAATGGCTTTTAAAGTAATCTAGAAGTCAATATTTTTATTATAAATGATGTTTACAATTGAATGACATTGTCAAGAATTCTGATGTTGACTGTGATGTAATTGAATTCATGTCTGTATTCAATAAAGTGGGTCAAAAGTGGTGCGTCAAAAAGCAATAGCACTTCTCCTGCTTTGTACAAATGGGACCGATGGGCTGTGCATTAAAAGGTTGAAGTTGCTGAGATTCGAGACATTGCGGTTGGTTATTCAAACTATGAATCGGTATTTACTTTTTTCCAACTGAGCTTCATATGTTCATCTGCACTTATAATTATCTTAATTTTTTCATCATTTACCAGTGGTTTCTTTTAAGAGGTAAAATTTTTGTGTTCAATTATATTCTCGTTATATCACTCTCCAGTCATAATTCTCATAACTTCAAACTTATTTTTATAAATAGTTAGTATTATAATATATTTTTTAATGAAGTCTGGTATTAGTTGGAAACAAACTCAACCACCAAAATACTTTCTGTAACGCCCCAAAGTATAAAACATCTCACACACCAAATATTTCATTAATAATATAAACATCGGACATTGTTACAATCATCCATTTATGAGTAAAATGGTTCACACTGAAAATACATTATATTTTTACACAAATAAAAACACTCTTAATTTTTTTTTTTCTTAAAATTATCTTCATTTTTCTGCTGCTTCCTCCTTCACTTGAATTGGTTCAGATGTCGTTCCCTCATCTGCTCCCGTATAACAAAAACATTATACGATCATCGCAAAAATAAGATTTTTCTGGCACAAACAAACAAGTAAGGGTGAGCTACCATGCACAATTCAAAGAAAAGCATGACACTATTAATATACATAATACATTCACCATAAATTCTTGTAAGATGCAATTATTATACTAGACTCTATTATCCGGATATAATGTTGATGGAAGTCTCGGGTGGTCATGCACTTGTGGTGACATCTACAACACAGTTATGGCCAAAAATATAATATATCACATCACCCACAAGGTTAGTCCATTAACGTCTATGAACATAGACTAGGACCTCCTACTACTCTCACCACATAATACATCCTTCTCTAATTGAGATTGGAAAATTATTAGAGTTTTAGGATCACCACCAACAACAGGACCCTCAACATCAACATATACACTAATACCATGCCAATTTAGAGTCTCTCCCCGAGACTCATACTATATTTCAAATGCATAATTTCATATCAATCATCACAATAAACATTCATAATAAAATTCATACAAGATAATTATAAACAATTAACAATAATAAAATATTACTGTGAATGGTCATATAAGAATACAATATTTGACAATCATAAAAATAATCCTAATATAAAAATTCATGGGGAAACAAGAAGTTGAATCTGGCAGAGCCGGTTAGACAACTTCTAATCCATCCAAAAATACAATATAATTAAATAACAAGAACAATAACATGTATGGGGAAATAAGAAGTTGAATCTGGCAGAGCCGGTTAGACAACTTCTAATCCTTCCAAAAATGCAATAAAATAAATAAGTAAAGCAATAAATAGTTTGGGGAAACAAGAAGTTGAATCTGGCAGAGCCGGTTAGACAACTTCTAATCCTTCCAAAATGCAATAAAATAAATAAGTAAAGAAATAAAACGTTTGGGGAAACAAGAAGTTGAATCTGGCAGAGCCGGTTAGACAACTTCTAATCCTTCCAAAATACGATAAAAATAAACAAGGAAAGCAATAAAATGTTTGGGGAAACAAGAAATTGAATCTGGCAGAGCCGGTTAGACAATTTCTAATCCTTCCAAAATACAAAAATAAACAACTAATAACATACAAATGGCATAACATAATCAATATCACGTTTTACAACTATCACACTTGGATATCAACACAAAAGCATACTCTCATTTAAATTCAAAATCATACAGAAACAAAATACTCCATATTCAAGATTTAAGATCAGACAAAAGCAAAATATAGCATATTCAAGACTCAAGATAATACAAAAGGAGATACTCAAGGTTAGCTCCCCTTACCTCTATTCCAGACTTAGTTTCCTCTTCTCAAACCGTTCTCCGGAAACTTCCAGAATTTCCCCTCTTCAACTAGAATTTCCACATTTTATAAACTTATATATTTTCCATTCACAAAGAAATTTATTACTACTAGTAATAAAATTATTATTATTAAAGTAAATATTTTTCATGGGTCTTACACTTTCCTTTACCATAGAAATAATCCTAAAATTCTCTTGATCATTAACTTTCAGGTTAACTTTTTCTGTGAAATTTTTTTCCCAGAAAAATTAACATTTTTCCATACAATATTATTACTTCAAATACTTTTTTTTCTTCTAAATCTGTATTAGTGATGTTTCAAACTTACTGTATTCAACTCTACAAAAACACTTCAGTATTCCGCTCTAGCATACGTATTTAAAAGAAATAAAAAAATGTTAACTTAATTAAACTACTTTATATTTACCAGGATTTAGAAATTACTATAAATTATTTACTTTTTATATTTACATAATTAATCAGTTTAACTCGCTATATCAAGACTTTAACTGCAATACAAACATTTAACACCAAAGCTGTCTTTATCAAACTGTATCGTACCCAAAAAGGAAATTTAGGAAACTAACCATTGAAATTAGTTAGCAATTAAATTGTCAATACTGATGTCATTGCTTTTTCTGAGGATGCAATCACCATGTACACACACTCCACCAACCCACTGATTATTTTGATTCTAACTTCAATCATTAATTCTTCATTCGTTGAAGTGTGATAACAGTTGAAAAACTGTTATTTTCATGCTTAAATTTGATACCAAAAGCAACCTTTAAGACTTAGAAACTAGCTTGAATTCATATTTTTTCTTTAGTTTTGAGAATAAGAGAGTTGAAAGTGAATTTAATGGTTTTGTGCAAGATTCCCTTGATTTTGTAGGCTAATTGAATGATTTGAAAGAAGAATTGAAATACCGAATGATTGGAGTGCTGAAAAGTCAACCAGAAACCAGAAAAGTCAACCAGTCAACCAGAAAAGTCAACCAGTCAACCAGAAAAGTCAACCAGTCAACCAGAATGCTGAAAAACCAACCAGAACGCAGAAAACGTGTGACCGAGTGGCGCTGAGCGGAAAAATACCGCTGAGCGGCACTTTTCGGGTGCCGAAATCACCGCTGAGGGGCAAAACAGCAGCTGGGGGGCAAAATGGATCATGCGCTAGTACCGCTCAGCGGTAAAATACCGCTGAGCGGCATTCTAAGTGGGCTTGGACCGGTTTTCTTTTGTTTTTATGGGCTTGGACTTGTTTTATGTTATTTTTATGCCCTATTTAAGGACTTGCACGTCCTAGGGTTTGTATCTTTGGCAGAAACGAGGCAAACACTCTCTCTTCCACCCTTTTGAAGGAGGATTTTGGATGCTCAGGCTACCTCTTCACCTTTATTGGGTTTATTCTTTCATTCTTTCATTGTTCATCTAGGTTCACCATGAATATGGTGAACTAAACCTTGTATGTTTGTTGGGGAATCAATGTAATCTCTTGAAGCTCTCATATATGGAATTTATGCTTGCATCTTTTAATTAAGATTTATGCTTTCTTTCATCATTAGTTAGGGTTTTTCCTCTTTGCTTAATGCTTGCATAGTTTAACTCATTCAATGCATGATCATTGGTTTTGTCGATACGGGCACGTACGGGGAAGTCTAGATCCGGGGAATTTCTCCCAATATTATATTGGTTGTCGTTAAGCTCCTGTACTTATGAACTAATCATTAGGAATGCTAGGAATTGTATGAACTCGTGATTAGGGAGAAGCCATCTAGAATGGTACTTTAGAGAGTGGCATTAACAATGATGATTTGAATGTTGAATTCCTAAAATGTATGAGAGTGGATGAGATGAAATTGACCCCCAACAACATATTCATTCATATATATCATTGAAAGTGTTTATCTTTTGTCTTTGCCATTGATCAAATTCATGCATACATGTTTACTTTTTGTCTTGCATATTAAAATCTAAATATTTCGTTTGTAAGTCCTAGCTAATCAACAAATCACATAACTAAACTAGGCCGTGAGTCCTTTGGGAAGAACGATACTTGGTCTTACCAAGTTTATTACTTGAACGATTCGGTCATACTTGCCGATTGTGAAACAAGTTTGTGACATCATATTTTGGTGATCATAAATTTGTCCATCAAGTTTTTGGCGCCGTTGTCGGGGACTCGTGGTTTAACTGGTTAATTTGTGTGATTATTGATTATCTTTGACTTTAATTATGAATTTCTGTTTTTATTTTTTTTCTGTTTTTATTTTTTTATCTTATTTGATTAGATTAGATTTGATTTGATTTTATTAGATTAGATTTTATTTTATCTTTTAGATTAGGTTAGATTTTATTTTATCTTTTAGATTAGATTAGATTTTATTTTATCTTATTTTATCTTTTAGATTAGGTTAGATTTTATTTTATCTTTTGGATTAGGTTAGATTTTATTTTATTCTATCTTATTTTATTCTATCTTCTGAATCTTTTATCTTCTGAATGTATATCTTCTCCTTTATCTTTTTGTGCTAACAAATATTTTGTAGAGTTTTGTGCCTAATGTTTGCAGGATGCAATTCGAACAAGAATTTAATGGGCACTCAATTCTACCAAAGTAATCTCAACCACTGGTGGGATCTCACTCAAGCATGGATAATGATCAATTTTGGCAAGCTGTCGAACAATTTAAGAATCTACCACCACAACAAAGGCAGAAAAAACCCTCTCTATCGGGAAGAAGGATAACATTGGAGGAGGCAGTTCAACAGTACATACAGATACGTAATTGTCATCACAAAACCACTTAAGCTGTCGAAGAATTTGATAGGCCGCCACCACAACAATGGCAGCAACAACCCTCTCCATCAGTAAATTTGGATGACACCCTTCAACAATTTTTGAAAAATTCCGACTCTACTCAGAAAAGCATTGAAGAATCATGTAAAAGGATGGAGATGCACCTTCGTTTCATTAGTCAAAAATTGAATGTTAAGGTTAATACTGAAGTTAACCTTAAGGAGGAAGGTCAAGCCATTGTCACTGAAAGTGACAAGATTTTTGCTGAGAAAAAAATAGAGAGAGATGAGGAAAAGATAGAGAGAGAAGAAAAAGAAGAGTTGAGTGAGAAAGATAAAGATGATGAAAAAGAAAAAGAAGTGGTTGAGAGAGAAGAGAGGAAGAAAATTTGTGTGAAAATAAAGAAGTTAAGAAGAAAAAGAGAAGGGAAGAAAAAAATAAGAGAAAAGAAAAAGAGAAAATTTGGGGAGAGGAAGCATAAGAAAAAGAAGATGAGAGGAAAGAAGAAGGAATCATATGAAAAATCCCATCCTCATCTAAAGAAGAATCATAGGAAGGAAAAGAAATTTAAGTGCTTTATGGAAATCTTCAAGAAATTGGAGATTAAAGTTCCTATGATTGAGACACTGCAACAGGTTCCTGGTTTGATCAAATTTCTGAAGAAGTTCAGTAGAAAGAAGAAAAAGAAGAAGGAACTTGAGCTTTACTGGGTCAAGCTAATGACGTTAAAAGAGCGCTTGCTGGGAGGCAACCCAGTGGATTTAAAAACTTTTGATTTGGTTTTGTAACTTTTAATTTGTGGACATTATTTTGTAAATATTTTGTTGGATACAGCATATACTGAAGGATGCTAGGTGGTTAAGTATCTACTGAAGGATACTAAGTTTGTAACACCTACTGATGGGTGTTGGTGAGAAAATTTTGCACCTACTGATGGGTGCTGGTAAGTCTGTAACACCTACTGATGGGTGTTGGTAAGTTTGAAACACCTACTGATGGGTGTTGGTGGATTTTGGGTCAGGCTCGTGACGTTAAACAAGCGCTACCTGGGACGCAACCCAGTTGATTGATTGTTTTTGTTTGTTTTATTTTAGTTAGGGTTTGCATAAGTATTTTCAACATTGAATTGCAGGGAACCAGTGAGGGGTATGTCTAGGAGGCACGTAGGTTAAGAAAAGAAGGAGAAGAGCACATCACGAAAGTGCCGCTAAGCGGCAACTTACCGCTGAGCGGTACTCTCGCAGATGGGCTTTAGTTCCCCTTAGCGGGATCCGAGCCCATTAGGGTATTTTTATACCCTAAGTTGCTCATTTGCTCATACTTTCAGACTCTTCTCTTCACACACACTCCTACATACCTTTTCAAAGGTTCTCTACAACTTTTCCCTCATCCCTCTTTAGAAAATCTCCCTTCCACTCACTTGCTCACTAGTTTTCCATCTAAGTTTGGGGTTGGGAGAGAGCATCATTGAAGGGGCTGATTTCTTCATTGTGGTTTACTAATGCTTAACAATGTATCTTTTGGTTTTGTGAATTATATTTGATGCAGGGATGGCCTCCTCATCGGGCAAAAAGAATCAAGACTATAAGATCCAAGAAGAAGGAAGATACAGAGGACAGCTCAGACTGATGAGGAGCTGAGATAGCATTTATTGATGAATGCTATCATATGCTTATGCTTTTGTGGTTTAAGTTTTCTGAACTTATTTGTTTTTGTTTTTAGATTAGGGTTGATGTACTCTATTGAACACCTGGTTTCTTATGATGGTTTGCTATTAACTGTGATTGTGTGATAAGTAATGCTTGATGATGCTTATTGATTGATTGATGTTGAGATGATGTGCACATTAAAATGCTTATACAGGTGATTCACAAGCTTTGTGAACAAATGCATGATATCATGATTGTGATTGTGAAATTAAGCAGGATGTGTATGTCAAATGTGAATGAGCTTATATGTGAGGTTTTGAGCTCCAGAGTTGTTATTGTTGAATGCTATTACTTTGGAAACATGAATGACTTTGCCTAGGTTTTCTATGATTGAATCAATTGCTTGTTTTGCATCATGTGATCAAGGCCGTTTGTTGGAACCCTTTTTATTGGCCAAATTCATAAAGTTAGCCCACTAAAAGAGAACACTTTGTGTTCTATCCTTTGAACCCTTAGCCTTGAACATACACTGAAAACCCTTGATTGAAAATCTTTACCTTGAGTTAAGTAGAAGATCTTGTGTGGTATTGTTAAATGTTCAAGTTTGGGGTTGTGGGGAAAACATGAAAAGCATTGAGCTAAGAGCTAAAAAGTAAGAATATGCAAAGAAAAAGAAAAGAAAAGAAAAAGAAGTAAAGCTCAATGCAAATGCAAAGGCAAAAGAAAGTTGGGAATGAATAAGAATAATTGTGTTGTTATGATTCTCTTAACTCAAGGACTTTGTGATCCAGAAAAACCAATTTTCTTGTTAGCCCAGCCACATTATAAGCCATTGAAAAGTCCTTGTGATGATGCATGCTTGTGAATGTTTTTGATTATGGTAAAATGAAAGGCAAAGTTGACTCATGTGACATTGTGATAGTGGAGTGAATGAAACACTTTACCTCGTATACACTTGTGTGTTGAGTGAAACACTTTATCTAGTGAGGAAATATTCCCTAAGCACATGAACATCCATGCTTAATTGATTGATCATTCATGAAAAATAGCATTTGTTGGAATTTAAATGACTTTGTGAACACTAAAGCATGTGCACATCTTGAATGAACTCTTGGTCATAAGTTTGAGTGAAGTTGTTACTTATCTTGAAAAAGAGGATTTTTGAATGAGTGAACCATCATATGAATTGGTTGGAGATTGAGTTACATTTTGTTTGCTTGAGGACAAGCAAAGTTCTAAGTTTGGGGTTGTGATAACAGTTGAAAAACTGTTATTTTCATGCTTAAATTTGATACCAAAAGCAACCTTTAAGACTTAGAAACTAGCTTGAATTCATATTTTTTCTTTAGTTTTGAGAATAAGAGAGTTGAAAGTGAATTTAATGGTTTTGTGCAAGATTCCCTTGATTTTGTAGGCTAATTGAATGATTTGAAAGAAGAATTGAAATACCGAATGATTGGAGTGCTGAAAAGTCAACCAGAAACCAGAAAAGTCAACCAGTCAACCAGAAAAGTCAACCAGTCAACCAGAAAAGTCAACCAGTCAACCAGAATGCTGAAAAACCAACCAGAACGCAGAAAACGTGTGACCGAGTGGCGCTGAGCGGAAAAATACCGCTGAGCGGCACTTTTCGGGTGCCGAAATCACCGCTGAGGGGCAAAACAGCAGCTGGGGGGCAAAATGGATCATGCGCTAGTACCGCTCAGCGGTAAAATACCGCTGAGCGGCATTCTAAGTGGGCTTGGACCGGTTTTCTTTTGTTTTTATGGGCTTGGACTTGTTTTATGTTATTTTTATGCCCTATTTAAGGACTTGCACGTCCTAGGGTTTGTATCTTTGGCAGAAACGAGGCAAACACTCTCTCTTCCACCCTTTTGAAGGAGGATTTTGGATGCTCAGGCTACCTCTTCACCTTTATTGGGTTTATTCTTTCATTCTTTCATTGTTCATCTAGGTTCACCATGAATATGGTGAACTAAACCTTGTATGTTTGTTGGGGAATCAATGTAATCTCTTGAAGCTCTCATATATGGAATTTATGCTTGCATCTTTTAATTAAGATTTATGCTTTCTTTCATCATTAGTTAGGGTTTTTCCTCTTTGCTTAATGCTTGCATAGTTTAACTCATTCAATGCATGATCATTGGTTTTGTCGATACGGGCACGTACGGGGAAGTCTAGATCCGGGGAATTTCTCCCAATATTATATTGGTTGTCGTTAAGCTCCTGTACTTATGAACTAATCATTAGGAATGCTAGGAATTGTATGAACTCGTGATTAGGGAGAAGCCATCTAGAATGGTACTTTAGAGAGTGGCATTAACAATGATGATTTGAATGTTGAATTCCTAAAATGTATGAGAGTGGATGAGATGAAATTGACCCCCAACAACATATTCATTCATATATATCATTGAAAGTGTTTATCTTTTGTCTTTGCCATTGATCAAATTCATGCATACATGTTTACTTTTTGTCTTGCATATTAAAATCTAAATATTTCGTTTGTAAGTCCTAGCTAATCAACAAATCACATAACTAAACTAGGCCGTGAGTCCTTTGGGAAGAACGATACTTGGTCTTACCAAGTTTATTACTTGAACGATTCGGTCATACTTGCCGATTGTGAAACAAGTTTGTGACATCATATTTTGGTGATCATAAATTTGTCCATCAAAGTGTCAGATCATTAGTTCCATTCTACACGTCTTATTTTGGGGGATTGGTGGAAATTCAGAAAGTGGTCCCAAAATAAATCATAATTTTGCTACCTTTTATTCATAGTGATAAGGTGACAGAAATGAGAAACGAATTCTACAACAATTTTCCGTTTTATTCAGCACCGTATGCTAAAAACAAAATTGTTCCACGTAAATACAAGAGAATTCTCCTCCATAACCAAAAAAAAGCACAAATGCTGAAAGAACGGACCTACAAATCTGGAAAACCGTGACCACAGGTAATAATAATCATAGCATCATTTCTGCTATAAAAACTATACACCTCGTCGATACTCAAGTTGCTTTGTGTTCTCCAGCAAAATCTGCCAGCCAACAAAGAAACAGGATTTAAGCAGTGAAATTAATGTAAAACTTGTTTGGACTCCTCTTAGTATAATCACAAAAGTGTCAGCAGGTTCTTACTTCTCGAATGTAGTTTGCTATTGCTTTGCAGCCTTTGATTGCCAGTTGCATAACATTTTCCAAAATGTCAATTGGTAGTTTAGAATCCATCTATAGACAGTAACAACAGAAATTAGTGCAAATAAAATTAAACTAGGAGCTTTTCCATTCTAAACTACGGAATATGGCAGGGAGTGAACGAATGAAATAAGCTGGATGAGAAAAGAAAAGCATTGCATGCTTTTCATAATAATGATAGTAGTAAATTTCTGATTAAAACTTTGAAGGTTCACAATCTCAACCAGCCTTTACATAGTGGCACGTGTTCGAAACAAATTTAACTCCATAATATCAATCTAAGAATGGGAGCAATAAACTGACTGATAAACTGTCATTGGAAAAAATCTATGCCAGCCCCACCAAATGAAGTTACCCTCCCTCTCTGTTTTGTGGACCATACATGAATTTCATCCTATAATAAGGTGGCGGAAAGAATATATCAACTATATTTCTTCAGTCAAAATTTAAAGTATCAACAAAAGATCTGCAACTAAAAAAGTAAAAGATGCTGAACTGGAATTCCAAATAAAGAGTTACCAAGTATGATACTAGTGAAAATTAAGTTACACTTGATCAAACATTAACTCAGACTAAAAAGAAGATTTGTCATAACATAACTCCATCAAAGGGTACAACAGCAAATCACTCTATCAGGAACCTTCGTAAGAAGTATCTGTTGATTAAAAAACAACTGATATTTGAAAAAAGATTCATGTGTACAGCAAACTATTAAGTTGTTAAATCTGAGGCGAGCTTAGATAAGCTTCTTTTGGGGATTTCCGAACATGCACCTATTCCCTCGAGTAATCAAGGGTTAAAACTCTACTGTTCTCTCCAAAATCTCTAATAACAAGAACAGTTTTTGAAGGAAGAGGAATTACAGCTTCAACACCACCAAACTCTTTACTACGTGAGTACCAATGACTGAGAGAGCAATAAAAAGTTTTCCTTTCTGTTGAACTAATTTACCTGGTTGACTACACAATAGATACAGAGAAAATAACAAGACATGAATTAACCTGAAGCAGTGTTACTTTATCCAACTTTGGCAGAATTCCTAGGGTTACATCAGGACCTCCAGCACTGTCTTCTACATAGTTCAAATCTGTACACATTCAGAAACCTTTAATAATTAGGGCAGCCCGTGCATCAGAAGTAGACAGAAACAAAACAGACATACCACACTTGTATTTAGCCAGTTCAAATTTAGAGTAAAAACAGATATATACCAAGCAGACTTGTGCTGTTAAGGTATCCGGCACTGCAGGATGTTACAAGATCACGCATAGGGATCCCAGCATCGGCAAGGGCCAAAGTTGCAGCATTTATACAAGCAGATCTAGTTCCTATAAAAGACATGTCAACATCACCCAAAATTAATGTACATATTAAATGAGTAAAGAGAGAAAATAAAATGGCAATGACAGAAGAGAATCACAAGATCCCATTATCAAGTCTTAGTTACCTCCATCTGCTTGGAAAACTTGGACATATATATCTATCTGCAAATTTAATAAGTAAAACATTAGGGAGGACTAGGGGAAAGCAAAGCACATGACAAAATAAGTTCTTAATGTGTAATAAAACCTGAGATCGAGGCAATAGATGTGTCAATATAGATGCTTCCATGGTTTGCCGAATAACCAGGGAAATTTCAGTTGATCTCCTGTAGAATGAGAACTTCAAATCACGTAGTAAAAAATAAGAAGTGATCCTATTATCCTTCTGTAAGAGAACCTTACAATGAGAACCATATTAAAACTATGAAGGAAAAGCAAAACAGGATAACATTTATATCTGCAAACATTGATGGTTAAGCCATTCAAAACTATTCAGTGAGTTTTGGCCAAAGATTACTCAAAAAAGTCAAAGCTTGCAAAAAAGATTAAAAATGAGAAAAGGCAGTAAAAGGGTGCATGGGGTTAAGCTTTTCATTGTTTTATGATACATAACCCATTGCTGAGCCTGTAGTCAGCTATATCAAAGGCATGGAGCAGCCAGCCCCAAAAACACTACAATACGTTAGTGGATAGCAAGATAGTTGTTACATAGAAAATTATGAATGCAAGATTAAAAAAAAATTATACTGTATCACATGAACAAATGCAATATATATATATATATATATATATATATATATTACTAATTAATAATCAAAATTTATACTCTAAAAGTCTAAACATGCATTACCACCATTGCTATTAAATTCTTACCTCAGTAAAAAGATCAAAAAGTCCAATTTACAAATTACAAGGCACTCTTAAGATAGATTCTACTAATGCAACATTCACTATCATCCTAGTAGTCTATGCTCCAATACCATTTTGATAAGTATAAAACTACGAATATATAAAAAATAAGTGAAAGGTCAAAAAGAATAGGAAGTTAAACAAAAGCAAGTAAATGAGCAAAACCTGTCACCCTTTGATTTCCTCATGCGATCTCCAGTGCTAAAATTAGCCATGCTGTACTCACACCGAACCTATAGACATACATTGCACATAAGCAACAATTAAGTTTTTGTTACAATTCATATAAATACAGACAACATAACTTAGAAAAAAAAAAACTACCAGAGCATGGTTGGTTATTTGGCTTCTATTTTGCACCTGAAATGCAGAGAAGTTACTAAAGAAAAACAGCAAATCATCTAAAGCTCAACTACAACATCAAAGTTTTTTAAATGTCTAAACCAACTAACACTGAAAAAGGATAGTTAACAATCCTTAAATTACATAGACAAATTTTCATTAGCAAGGTAAATAATTAAACAGTACCTCTCTAGGGCCATAGACGGCAGCAATAACTTTTGTATTACCCATCTCAAACATGGCAGAACTGTTTTCAAAATAAAAAAACTTTATGGTCAAATGCTTCAAATGATATCACAACTTAATTTTCTAAAAAGCTAAAATTCATTTACCCATCTGCTTTGGATACAGCACCAATTTCTGCACGAATTTGTCGCATCTACAATATATATACCATAAAGAGAGGAGAAAAAGTTAAAGGCAAAAGATCAGTAGAGAAAGAAATATAAAATCATAGATTTAGATCCTCTGTAGTGAAGGAATAACACTTTAGAGGATAAACTGCAGTAATAGTCATTGAGATTTTAATAACTTCATAGTTTCTTATACATGTACATATATTTTATCACACTCTTAAATACTAAATTTTTAATAAATAGTAATAACTTCACCTTATCCTCTAAAGTGCATCTCCTCATTTTAAATAGTCGAATCCCAAAATCATGTCCAAATCACAGCTGTTAAATATGTCTGAATTCCATAGGCCAGACCTTAAAATGCTGCTTTCAATTAGCTCATTTTGTCATAGGACCAAGTTCATATATCTCACTAAAAAAGGTTGGTTAGACATCCTTAGGGTTAGAACCCTCCATTTTCTTACTTTTATCATTTGGCAAATGATAACAGTTGAAAAACTGTTATTTTCATGCTTAAAATTGATACTAAAAGCAACCTTTAGACTTAGAAACTAGCTTGAAATCATACTTTTATCCATATTTTCAGAAATAAGAGAGCTGGACAGGTTTATGCTTGATTTCAGTGTTTTTGTGCAGGTTTTAAGGTGAATTTAGTGAAAGAAGTGAAGAATGAGAGAGATGGAATCAGAAAAGGAATCAAAGAGTGCAAAAGGAGAAGCCGAAGGCACCGCTCAGCGGCATTTTACCGCTGAGCGGCACTCAGGAGGTCACGGGAGGTCCGCTGAGGGGCAAAATGGCCGCTGAGGGGAAGAAACAAGACGCGCACTCACCGCTGAGCGGTACTTTACCGCTGAGCGGCACACTTATGGGCTTGGGCCTAGATTCTTTGTAATTTTAGAATAGTATATAAGCTTTAGGACGTCCTAGGGTTTGTATCTTTGGCAGAAACGAGGCAAACACTCTCTCTTCCACCCCTTTGAAGGAGGATCTTGGATGCTCAGGCTACCTCTTCACCTTTTTAGGGTTTATTCTTTCATTCTTTCATTGTTCATCTAGGTTCACCATGAATATGGTGAACTAAACCTTGTATGTTTGTTGGGGAATCAATGTAATCTCTTGAAGCTCTCATATATGGAATTTATGCTTGCATCTTCATCTAAGATTTATGCTTTCTTTCATCATTAGTTAGGGTTTTTCCTCTTTGCTTAATGCTTGCATTGTTTAACTCATTCGATGCATGATTATTGGTTTTGTCGATACGGGAACGTACGGGGAAGTCTAGATCCGGGGAATTTCTCCCAATATTATGTTGGTTGTCGTTAAGCTCCTGAACTTATGAACTGATCATTAGGAATGCTAGGAATTGTATGAACTCGTGATTAGGGAGAAGCCTTCTAGAAAGGTACTTTAGAGAGTGGCATTAACAATGATGATTTGAATGTTGAATTCCTAAAATATATGAGAGTGGATAAGATGAAATTGACCCCCAACAACATATTCATTCATATATTTCATTGAAAGTGTTTATCTTTTGCTTTTGCCATTGATCAAAAACTCATGCATACATGTTTATTTTCTGTCTTGCATATTAAACTCCAAATATTTCGTTCTTAAGTCTTAGCTAATCAACAAACCACACAACTAAACTAGGCCGTGAGTCCTTTGGGAGAACGATACTTGGTCTTACCAAGTTTATTACTTGAACGATTCGGTCATACTTGCCGATTGTGAAACAAGTTTGTGACATCATATTTTGGTGCTCATAAATTTGTCCATCAGCAAACTACAACATTTGTAGCTTTTAAGTGATAGGTTTTAATGTTTATCAGAACTAAGGTTATTGACTGCTTCTAATCTGTTTATATGTTTTTTTGCAGTTCAAAATGTGCCCTTACACATTTCCATTACCCATGGCATGGCTCATCTATGTATAACCCATATGCAGAACTATCTGCAGATCTTATATATACTAATTAACATAAAGCTTCAGTAATTCATGACTATGTAAGAATTCATGTAGGATATTATTATTTATTAATACTCCGCATTTCATACGCTTCATGAGTATTCTTGAAAGATCTAAAGGAACCTTTTTTGGAATGAATATTAAGTGAAGAAAAAAGGAGGAAAAAAAACAGCCCAAGAAAAAAATAATAGCTGTACCTCCATGGGTCTGCGACCATCTAGTCGAAGTCCTTCTGGGCTGACGTATTCCATCCTCAGGTCAATCTATGGCAGAGACAAAAAGGAGACAAAGATGAGACATAAGCAGCTGGATTTTGTTTTATTTTGCTTTATATTCTTGGCTTCCAAAAAAAATGATATTTTCTACTAAAGTTATTGAAACAAAATGGTGAGATTTTGCAGAATCTGAGCCATTTAAAAGTTTGTGTTGGCTCAAGTAGTTTGTGGGTCATGCAGTGAGATGAGTGAGAGGGCAGTTCGAATTAATAACACTGCTCAATTGAAAACATACCGAACAAACTCCAGTTGCTCTGTAAAGATTAGGATGAAAACAAGGTTACAAAAAATCAAGCAATCTGAACTTTGAATGAATATCATATAGACAACAACAAACATTTACCCAATAAGTGGGGCACTATGTAAATAATATTGCAGAAATAAATATTAGAAATCAGCAAACAACAAAATAACAACGCATTTGAAGAAAATAAATCTGGTCGTGTCCCTACCCTTTTAAACATTTAAGTTTGCTCTTAATCTTACTGCAAGCAAAGAAAAAGAGGAAAGTACACCACGGACAGAAAGATATTGTAAAGGGGTGGTTCTCGAAGCAAATTCAATCTGCATACTGTTATTATTTTTATTTTATTCTAGCACTCCCCGAATTTCAACAAATTTCTAAAGGAGAATGAGCAGGCTTTTAGTTTATGTAACATTCCAAAATACAGTAATTACCATAATTCAGAATTAATTACAATTAACAGTAACATAAACAGTCTTTGCATTAATAAAACAGGGTTTAAAAGTCGAACGGCTTCAGTACAAAATATAACGCACATCAGGCGAACTAGAACGAACGGTTTAAGTACATGATTACAAAAGATAAGGACGAACGGTTTTACAAAAAGATATAACCGAACGTCCATTTCAAAAACGATCGTCCTAAACTATAAAGAAAAGACGAGCGCCCTACTGCTCCGCCTTCACTTCAACTTCAACCAAGTTAGCATCTTCTAAATTTTCTTCTTCAAGCACTTCTTCAAGAGATGCACCAACATCTGCTCACATCCACACGAATGATCATTGCAAGACAGGACGCACGTACATGGACAGTGGACAACACAAGGAAAAACGAAAGGGTAAGCTTATATAATTTAATTCATACAACACACATACATTTAACGTTTCAGTTCATACATACAGCAAGTAACTCAACATATAATTAACGTAAAAATATGTATATAAGACAGACTGTCCGGACTGTATGAACCATGTAGTTACAAGCGTCCTTGCACCCGAGTGGTGTAGTAGCCGGGATATACCTAATCAGCTGCCACTCGAGGTTAGTCCGTTCTTACGTCGCCCATGCTAAGTGATGGACTAAGGACCTCCTGCCATTCCCACACATGACTACCCCCTTCTACGTGAAGATGAGTATCACGGAATATCAGGATGGACAGCGAGTCTTAACTTATCCATGTTCATACTTTACCAAATTTAATATTTAACACATCTGAGACGTTCCTCCTTGGAACGCTCGTTCAAATTCCATAATCGTATAACCATTTAATATAGTGTTCAAACGTCTTAACATTTCATAATTATAACATTTTCATTCTATGTTCCACTCTCTTAAAAAGACGAACGTTCAACTTTCTGAAGGAAGAGGACGAACGTTAGGAGCCAGATTTAAAAGAACTCATTTAACAATCAGGAAGACTCCAAAATAATGAGATCATTTTCAGAATATTTTTAAGTACCAAGAGGTCAGGTTGACTCAACTTGGCTAAGAGACATCAATATGAATACTTAGCTACATTGGGAACCTTTTGTTTAAAAGGGATCGACTGCCAGTGAATGACCGAACGCGCCAATATACATTTACTAATTATTTGGACGAACGCTATTTACGTTCGTTAAGGATTCAAAGATAAGGACGAGCGTTCGGTTTAAGACCGAACACTACATTAAAGCGAACGCTAAGTAGATGACCGAAAGTAAATCGTGACGAACGTTCGATACAAGACCGAGCGCTCTTTAGGACGAACGTTTGGTATAAGACCGAGCGCTATTTAAGACGAACGCTTCGGTATAAGACCGAGCGCTATATAGAACGAACGCTTCGGTATAAGACCGAGCGCTATATAGAACGAACGCTTCGGTATAAGACCGAGCGCTATATAGAACTTACGCTTCGGTATAAGACCGAGCGCTATATATAACGAACGCTTCGGTATAAGACCGAGCGCTACGTATTTTAAAGTTCAAGGTATTTATATACAGCTGAGCTGAACCGAACGCTCAGACATTCAAATGGGGACGCTCGTTCTCGAGCGGAGTTCTTTCCAATTGAAAGAATTCCATTCTAAGTTATTTCCAGGAAAATCGAACGGTATAAGACCGTACGGTGACGAGCGTCATTTATCAAAGGGGAATGATTTAAAATTTCAGATTTCTCAACCTTAACAGATTTCCAGATTTCAACATTTTAAATTATACTTTATACTTCATATGATTTTCAAATTTATGAACTTTATAACTTTCATTTCCCAATTAATTCACATTCAACATCATCACATTAATAACTCATATATTACAATATTCATCCATCATTCATACGTATCAAACCAACATGCAGTTCAAACAAACCAGAAATCATATCTGATATCAGTGAACGTTCATAACAGCTCAAACATCATACTTTTCATACATGCAACTCAGATCATACAACATACAGGTATAAATTAAACATATAAGCTTCCCTTACCTGGATAGCAGTGTACGCCCTAATGCAAAAGTTGGGTTTGTCTCTTACAGTGTTCTACCCTCAGTTTCACTAACACTTTCACTTGATCTAAACATCAAAATCAGAGATGGCTCAGATATAGTCTATGCATGAACCGAGAGTATGGTTTCGCATGAAACCCTAATGGACAACTACTAGAGAAGGGAACTTACCAGCTTGGATTCCAATTCTGTTCGGTCCAAAAGGAAGATCACAGCTGGACGAACGTTCCTACGGTTCTGAAATGGAATTTGGAGAAAGGCTTGGTGAGTTACAGTAGAGAGAAGTTTGGGAGGTTCTAGAGAGAAGTTGGAGAAGATGAAGGGGTGAGTTTCGTGAGGAAGAAGATGAGTGGTGCAGGTGAGTGGAAGGGTTTTCGAAAAATCACTTTTGTTCCTTCCAACTCCAGACGAACGAGCGTCTCATTTTCGGACACCTGCACCCCCACTCTGACTTCAGAAACTTCCAACGTGACAAGTGACATGCGTGCATGCAGAGTTTGGTGCGTTTTTAGTGACACAGATGAAATGTTGGGGTGCGTTTTTCCATAAAGGCAGAGTGGTTTAAGGGAATTAAATTCTGATTTGAGTTGAGATTGTGGAATGAAGGAGACCCCAAGGAATGTTGGCTGAAGAATGGAAAGGCCTTGGGCCTCTTCTTTTTTATTTCTTTCCGACCCAACTCTCTCTAATAAATCAAAACAAAATAATGATACTAAAACATTTTCCTCCTTCACGCACCCCCTGTTTTCTCACCCGCGCACCCCCGCATCCATTCCCTGGACTCAGACCCATCCAAACCCTTAAACAAAAAAAAAATAACTTTATCTGCACCCACGGTTTCATGTTTCACACCCCGTTTTTGTTTGGGCTTAAGCCCATTATGTGCAAACAAAATAAAAAAAAAAAAGAAAAAGGAAAGGGGAATTGGATCTGACACACGTTTCAGGATGCCCTTCTGTTTTCATTTTTACACCCCTGACAGACAAAGGAGCTTCAAATCTACTCTCTGCACTCCGGGTTTTTATCTCTGCACCCCCTATTCTTGTTGGTTTGTTTCTCTCGCTTTGTTCTTAAATTTTTATTTCTTTATGTAGCCCTTTGTGTTATAACTCCACTCTTGTATATTGCATCTTATATTTTGTTGGGTTTGTTCATAAAAAATATAAACAAAAAATAAAATAAAACAAACAAAGCCGTGTGAGTGCTCGTGCGATCGTACGCATCAGCCTAGTGCTCATTACGCAAACAATAAGAGAAAAAAGCCGTGTGAGTGCTCGTGCGATCGTACGCATCAGCCTAGTGCTCATTACGCAAAAATTTAAATATTACATCAAAAAATACCAAAAAAATATAAAATCTTCAAAAACCAAAAACATCCACATTTTCAAACAACAAACAATCTTTCTGGCCAGAACTACGTGATCCTTGATTCTCCATCAAAAGTGGAGATACGTAGGAGCAAGGCTAGTCCTTGTCAGGTTCATTTCCCCAAAAATCCAAATTTATCCATAATCAATCAAACAAATCTTTCAAACAATTTTCAAACAAATTTTCAAGCAGTTTTCTACAAGAACTACGTAACCCTGATTTCTCATTCTGAATGAGAATACGTAGGAGCAAGGTCAATCTTTGTCGAGCACAAAAAACTAAAAAATATTTGTTTCTTTAGAATTTTTATTTTAGGGGATAGTTAAACATTTTGAAAACCACATCACATTCGCATATTTAGTTAAAGGTACTGCCCTAGGGCAGGCGTTGTAGGGTGCTAATACCTTCCCTACACGTAACCGACTCCCGAATTTAGAATCTCATTTTCGCAAACTATGCCTTATCATTTTATGGTTTTTCCGTAGTTTTCCAGAATAAACTATGGTGGCGACTCCCAAAAAATCTTTTTTTCAAACCCCTGCGTTTTCTTTTTCGGATCGTTGTCCCGTCGCGATTTCGGTTGCGACACTTGTCTATTCTAAAACTCGGGAAGAACATGAAGATCACCTTAGGGTAGTGCTTGAAGTGCTGAGGGAAAGAAGATTGTATGCCAAGCTATCCAAGTGTGAGTTTTGGATGGAAGAGGTTCCTTTTCTTGGGCATGTGATTTCAGCTGGAGGAATTGTTGTCGATCCCGCTAAGGTGCAAGCAGTACTTCAGTGGGAGAGACCTAAGACTGTTATAGAAATCAGGAGCTTTGTGGGTCTAGCGGGCTACTATCGTCGTTTTATTGAGAGCTTTTCCCGGATTGTGGCGCCGTTAACAAAACTGACTAGGAAGGATCAACCTTTTGTTTGGACAGACTGTTGTGAGACTAGCTTCCAAGAGCTAAAGAACAGATTGACTAGTGCACCAGTTTTGGTTATCCCTGACACAGATAAACCTTTTGAGGTTTTTTGTGATGCCTCTCATCAGGGATTAGGGTGCGTACTGATGCAGGAGAAGAAGGTAGTGGCATATGCATCAAGACAACTCAAGGTTCATGAGAAGAATTATCCCACTCATGACTTGGAGTTGGCACCTGTGGTATTTGCTTTGAAGATTTGGAGACACTATATGTATGGCGCGCAATTTCAGGTGTTCAGTGATCATAAGAGCCTGAAATACCTCTTTGATCAGAAGGAGCTTAATATGAGGCAAAGGCGATGGATGGAGTTTCTTAAAGATTTTGAATTTGATCTCCTTTATCACCCTGGGAAGGCTAATGTGGTGGCAGATGCATTGAGCAGGAAGTCAGTGCATATTTCAGCCTTAATGGTCAGAGAGTTAGAGTTGGTAGAAAGCTTCAGAGATTTGAGGTTGCAGGTAGAATTTGAAGCTGACAGCATCAGATGCAGTAATTTGGTGGTGTCCAATGACTTGTTGAAGCGTGTTAAAGAAGAGCAGTCGAAGGATGTTGAGCTCCAAACGTCATCCAGTTTGATTGGGACTGAGCAGGGAAAGGATTTTGCCTTGGGGGCTGATGGTATCTTAAGGTTCAAAGGCAGAGTCTGTATCCCTAGCAATTCAGAAATGAAGAGGTTAATCCTTGAGGAAGGTCATAAAAGCCGTTTTAGCATGCATCCTGGCATGACTAAAATGTATCAAGACCTCAAGGAGTCTTTTTGGTGGTCCGGTATGAAAAGAGATGTAGCTCAGTTTGTTGTCTCTTGTTTAACTTGTCAGAAAGCTAAAATAGAGCATCAGAGACCAGGAGGTTTGTTGCAGCCATTGGAAATTCCAGAATGGAAATGGGATAGCATCGCTATGGACTTTGTTACCCATTTGCCACGCACTGTTCGAAGACATGATGCAATATGGGTAATAGTGGACCGATTGACCAAGAGTGCCCACTTCTTGGCGATCGATTTGAGGATGTCTATGGCGAAGTTGGCGCAACTGTATGTTAAGGAAATAGTGAGGTTACATGGGGTACCTTCGAGTATTGTATCAGATAGAGACCCAAGGTTCACATCCAGGTTTTGGCAAACTCTTCAGAGTGAGATGGGAAGCAGACTTCAGATGAGCTCGGCTTATCATCCCCAAACGGATGGACAGTCTGAGCGGACAATCCAATCGCTTGAAGATTTATTGCGGACTTGCATTTTGGATCACCTAGGGGTATGGGATGAGATATTGCCACTAGTTGAGTTCACTTACAACAACAGCTATCAGACTAGTATCGGCATGACACCGTTTGAAGCGTTGTATGGGAGGCGCTGTAGAACACCTCTTTGTTGGTTTCAGGATGGAGAAGCAGTTTTGACGGGACCAGAAATAGTTCAGCAGACTACAGAGAAGGTGAAGCTTATACAAGAAAGGATGCGGGCGTCTCAGAATAGACAGAAGTCCTATGCTGATCGGAGGCGCAAGCCGTTAGAATTTGCAGTTGGGGATCATGTGTTCCTACGAGTGACTCCTACTACCGGTGTAGGAAGAGCCATTCGTGCTAGGAAACTATCTCCTAGATATCTTGGTCCTTACCAGATTCTACGACGTGTAGGACCCGTAGCTTATGAGATAACCATGCCACCTCGGTTGGCAAACTTGCATCCAGTGTTCCATGTATCTCAACTGAGAAAATACATGTCTGATCCTTCTCATGTGCTTGAAGTTGACGATGTGCAAGTTAGAGAAGATTTGTCAATTGAAGTGCAACCAATAAAGATTGAGGAGAGTCAAAACAAACAACTTAGAGGAAGAACTGTCAGACTTGTCAAAGTTATCTGGAACAGTGGAACGGGCGACTCTACCTGGGAGTTAGAGGACGAGATGAGAGAAACCTACCCACACTTGTTCTGATAAAGCCTAATTTTTGAGGACGAAAATTTTTGTTGTTGGGGAGAATGTAAAGACCGCACGTCCCACTTTCTTTTGAAAGTTGGAGGGGCGGCTACCTAACAGAGAAGTGGTGGGGAAGGGAGGCACGTTCCTGGAAGTGGAAGGGGGCGGCTACACGATGGAAGTGGGCGGCTGGCTGCACGTTCGTGTAGTGGTGGGGGGCGCTTCAAGTGGCAACAGCAGCTGGTGGATGGTGGGGTCTTCCCACTTTGAAAGTGCTCCAGCCACCAAAGACACCATCATCTCCTTTGTTGGTGGGCATAGCACTGAGGAGTGGCTATGGGGAGCACCATTTCTTCCTTCTTAAAGGTAGAAATCGTGGATTGAAGGGGTTGGATGCTGCATCTGGAGAAGGGAGAGGCTTGCTGCAATTTCGGGAAAAGAAGAATTGGAGTTTTGCTGCAAAAATCTGAAGAGTGAGAGGAGAGCTCTGGAATTTCAAGGAGACCTTGGGAGAGAGATTCAAGATTCAAGGAGGTCTTCAAGAGGTAAGGGGAGCTAGATCCTTTTTTCTGGATTTTATGAACCATGTATGTGTGTTGTGAAATCTATAATATAGTGTCGTTGATGAACAAATTTCGTACTTAGAGTGACTTTGTTGTGTATGAATCTGTATGAGTGATGGTAGAATATTGTTGTTGAAGCAAATCTGGGAAGAAGGGGATGAAAATGGGGTTTCTGGTTTCTCTCCGAAAATCTGGTGCGATTCTGCAGAATTCTGCAGATCGCGCGTTCGTCCAATTTGGTGAGCCAAATTGGACGTTCGTCCAAATGGCTCGACCAATTAGTGGTCGGCCAAAATAGCATGAGCGTTCGGTTTTGTGTTAACGAGCGTTCGTTCGTTTGCAGTGATATATTAGACGTTCGTCCCAACTGTATACAGGAATTAGTAATTTTAGGCGTTCGTCCCTAAATTGATATTTACGTGATCTTGAGCGTTCGGTATTTGGTAATAGAAATTGCAGTCGTTCGTCCTTAACGGATTCTTAAGTTTAATCTTGATCGTTCGACCTTAAGTTGATACTATTAAGTCTGGATCTCTAAACGTTCGGTTTCGGTGTATTAGTCAGCGTTCGGCCTTGGTTAATTGTGATTGTGAGCGTTCGGTCGTTAGTTGGTATTCTTAGGATTGGATTTTGACCGTTCAGTCATAGTTTAATTCTCATTGTGAGCGTTCGGTTTTGGTTTAATTCTGATTGTGAGCGTTCGGTCTTTCCTTGATTCTAATTGTGAGCGTTCGGTCTTGGCTTGATAGTTTTAAGTTTTGGAATTTTGAGCGTTCGGTCTTATTCTGTTGAACGTTCGGTTTTGATAAGGTATTCTCGCTTCTGAGCGTTCGATTTTAATTTGGATTCCTTAGTTTGGATCATAAGCGTTCGTTCATGGATATTTGTGATTGTGAGCGTTCGGCCATAATTGGATATTATAATTTGAAATCTTTAACGATCGGCCTTATAATATTAGTGAGTTTGAGCGATCGTTCTTAACATTGTATTTTCAGATAGCAATGTTGAGCGTTCGGCCTTGAGTAGTATTCTTAGGTTCCAAGCGTTGCGCGTTCGTCCAAGTGTTGAATTTAGTATTGGTGTTCGATGGTTTAGCGTTCGGCCTGATAGTGTAGGATTTGATAACGTTCGTCCAACAGCGTTCGGCCTGGTGATTGATAACGAACGTACGTCCAAATAGTGTTCGGCCTAGTGGTTGGAAGGTAGTGTTCGTTCAGTAACGTTCGTCCACTGTGCTCGGTGAACAGTGCTCGTCCAAATAGTATTCTGCAAATGTTGGATTTTAAATTCATTTTCTCTTGAATTGAATTACGTGCAAGGTTTGGAAAATATATACTGTGAAGTGATTTATGTGAATGTATGAGGTGTGTTGGATTTACTGTGATAAAATGGATATCTGGTGATTCGGGAGTAACAATATGATTCAGGGACGTAATTCCATGATCCTCATGAGAGGATACATGGTGGTGGACGTAATTCCATGATCCTCAAGGAGAGGATATATGGTGGTGATTTGGGGTGTACAGAATGATTTCATGGTAGCTCATTCTTGAGGGTTTTCCTGACGCTCCAATGGTCTTTCATTCTCAAGTAGAGAGGATTGATCCATGTGGTGAGGAGTAGCAGGAGGTCCTAGTCTTGGAGGCTTCCAGTATGCTCCAGGGCGCGAAACGGACTAACCTCGTGAGGGTGGTAGGGTGGAACCCATTGGCAATGGCTTTGCAAAGCAGTAGAGGCCACCACGAGTGCATAACCCGCCATAGCTCGGTAATCATTCTGGTCCGGACGAGTCGGTCTATAAAGTAACAAGTCGGGGTTTAATGTAACAAGTCTTGTGATGTTAGTTTACCATGTATGAGTGACTTTTGCATATCATGTTGGATTGTATAACATGTTTTTTATATCTAGCTCACCCTTGCATTGTTTGTGTTGTGTGTTGTTTGGGTATGTTTCTTTGGCGATGATCATCCACTTGGATGGGAGCAGATGGCGAGGAGAATACTTTGGAAGCAGCTCTTGATGAAGACGGCAGTGCTGCAGCCTAGATTAGCTAGTCTTATTTCATAATTCTTAATGTTTGGAATAACTCGTGTGTATTTTAAGTTTTAAATTCTCTGTGATTTTCATGGAGAAATTCTAAATACTCTTGTTGTCAATTCCGCACTATTCTAAGGATGACTGTAATCCTTAAATTACTCTTGACTGCTTTCTTATATTATGTATGATGACTCTTTATTATATATGCATGATGTATATTTTTGGGACGTTACAGTTAGTATTATAATATATTTTTTAATGAAGTCTGGTATTAGTTGAAAACAAACTCAACCACCAAAATACTTTCCTTTACCATAGAAATAATCCTAAAATTCTCTTGATCATTAACTTTCAGGTTAACTTTTTCTGTGAAATTTTTTTCCCAGAAAAATTAACATTTTTCCATACAATATTATTACTTCAAATACTTTTTTTTCTTCTAAATCTGTATTAGTGATGCTTCAAACTTACAGTATTCAACTCTACCAAAAAACTTCAGTATTCCGCTCTAGCATACGTATTTAAAAGAAATAAAAAAATGTTAACTTAATTAAACTACTTTATATTTACCAGGATTTAGAAATTACTATAAATTATTTACTTTTTATATTTACATAATTAATCAGTTTAACTCGTTATATCAAGACTTTAACTGCAATACAAACATTTAACACCAAAGCTGTCTTTATCAAACTGTATCGTACCCAAAAAGGAAATTTAGGAAACTAACCATTGAAATTAGTTAGCAATTAAATTGTCAATACTGATGTCATTGCTTTTTCTGAGGATGCAATCACCGTGTACACACACTCAACCAACCCACTGATTATTTTGATTCTAACTTCAATCATTAATTCTTCATTCGTTGAAGTGTCAGATCATTAGTTCCATTCCACACGTCTTATTTTGGGGGATTGGTGGAAATTCAGAAAGTGGTCCCAAAATAAATCATAATTTTGCTACCTTTTATTCATAGTGATAAGGTGACAGAAATGAGAAACGAATTCTACAACAAATTTCCGTTTTATTCAGCACCGTATGCTAAAAACAAAATTGTTCCACGTAAATACAAGAGAATTCTCCTCCATAACCAAAAAAAAGCACAAATGCTGAAAGAACGGACCTACAAATCTGGAAAACCGTGACCACAGGTAATAATAATCATAGCATCATTTCTGCTATAAAAACTATACACCTCGTCGATACTCCAGTTGCTTTGTGTTCTCCAGCAAAATCTGCCAGCCAACAAAGAAACAGGATTTAAGCAGTGAAATTAATGTAAAACTTGTTTGGACTCCTCTTAGTATAATCACAAAAGTGTCAGCAGGTTCTTACTTCTCGAATGTAGTTTGCTATTGCTTTGCAGCCTTCGATTGCCAGTTGCATAACATTTTCCAAAATGTCAATTGGTAGTTTAGAATCCATCTATAGACAGTAACAACAGAAATTAGTGCAAATAAAATTAAACTAGGAGCTTTTCCATTCTAAACTACGGAATATGGCAGGGAGTGAACGAATGAAATAAGCTGGATGAGAAAAGAAAAGCATTGCATGCTTTTCATAATAATGATAGTAGTAAATTTCTGATTAAAACTTTGAAGGTTCACAATCTCAACCAGCCTTTACATAGTGGCACGTGTTCGAAACAAATTTAACTCCATAATATCAATCTAAGAATGGGAGCAATAAACTGACTGATAAACTGTCATTGGAAAAAATCTATGCCAGCCCCACCAAATGAAGTTACCCTCCCTCTCTGTTTTGTGGACCATACATGAATTTCATCCTATAATAAGGTGGCGGAAAGAATATATCAACTATATTTCTTCAGTCAAAATTTAAAGTATCAACAAAAGATCTGCAACTAAAAAAGTAAAAGATGCTGAACTGGAATTCCAAATAAAGAGTTACCAAGTATGATACTAGTGAAAATTAAGTTACACTTGATCAAACATTAACTCAGACTAAAAAGAAGATTTGTCATGACATAACTCCATCAATGGGTACAACAGCAAATCACTCTATCAGGAACCTTCGTAAGAAGTATCTGTTGATTAAAAAACAACTGATATTTGAAAAAAGATTCATGTGTACAGCAAACTATTAAGTTGTTAAATCTGAGGCGAGCTTAGATAAGCTTCTTTTGGGGATTTCCGAACATGCACCTATTCCCTCGAGTAATCAAGGGTTAAAACTCTACTGTTCTCTCCAAAATCTCTAATAACAAGAACAGTTTTTGAAGGAAGAGGAATTACAGCTTCAACACCACCAGACTCTTTACTACGTGAGTATCAATGACTGAGAGAGCAATAAAAAGTTTTCCTTTCTGTTGAACTAATTTACCTGGTTGACTACACAATAGATACAGAGAAAATAACAAGACATGAATTAACCTGAAGCAGTGTTACTTTATCCAACTTTGGCAGAATTCCTAGGGTTACATCAGGACCTCCAGCACTGTGAACTATTTGGACGAGCACTGTTTGGACGAGCACTGTTCACCGAGCATAGTGGACGAACGTTACTGAACGAACACTACCTTCCAACCACTAGGCCGAACACTATTTGGACGTACGTTCGTTATCAATCAACAGGCCGAACGCTGTTGGACGAACGTTATCAAATCCTACACTATCAGGCCGAACGCTAAACCATCGAACACCAGTACTAAATTCAATACTTGGACGAACGCGCAACGCTTGGAACCTAAGAATACTACTCAAGGTCGAACGCTCAACATTGCTATCCGAACAGGTTTAAACAAGTGACCTATTAAACCTATTTAGTGACCTATTTAAACACCGAACAGCGGAACCCTGCCTAGACTAGGCTCGTTTGCAGTGCGCGGACCAACTTCCGTTCTCGCCGTCGCCACACAGAGCGTAACAGCCACCGTCAAATCTCGCCGTCAGTCAGGTACTTTTCCTTTTCTCTCTCTGGTCATCAAAGTTCAAACCCTTTCAATGTTTGCGTTGTCATGTGTAGTGCCTTGCAGTGTCACCACTCACCACCCAATCCCTATTTTCTGTTAAACTCGTAAAAGTTGCTATGCTTTTCTAATTTAATCAATTCAACATTTACAACCAAGAAAAATGGAGTTTACGACAGCTTTGTATAAGCTTCAAACATTGAACATCTTGATAACCAATTACTCCTATACTATATCGTTCTCTCAATCAAACTTATAACCCTTCCTTGCCCTTTCTATCGATCTCACAAAAACTCTTCTTAAAAATCCTGCATCTTGAACTTGCATACCACTCAACCATAAAATTGATCTATAGCATAACCGAGTCACTAAAATCATTGCTCTGTGTTGTTAGTTTATTAAGTGGGAAGGGAACACTGTCCTTCTCATATATAATTGACCCAAATCTTTCTTCTGTAACTATTAAACTAAAAGCCTGCTCATTCTCCTTTAGAAATTTGTTGAAATTCGGGGAGTGCTAGAATAAAATAAAAATAATAACAGTATGCAGATTGAATTTGCTTCGAGAACCACCCCTTTACAATATCTTTCTGTCCGTGGTGTACTTTCCTCTTTTTCTTTGCTTGCAGTAAGATTAAGAGCAAACTTAAATGTTTAAAAGGGTAGGGACACGACCAGATTTATTTTCTTCAAATGCGTTGTTATTTTGTTGTTTGCTGATTTCTAATATTTATTTCTGCAATATTATTTACCTAGTGCCCCACTTATTGGGTAAATGTTTGTTGTTGTCTATATGATATTCATTCAAAGTTCAGATTGCTTGATTTTTTGTAACCTTGTTTTCATCCTAATCTTTACAGAGCAACTGGAGTTTGTTCGGTATGTTTTCAATTGAGCAGTGTTATTAATTCGAACTGCTCTCTCACTCATCTCACTGCATGACCCACAAACTACTTGAGCCAACACAAACTTTTAAATGGCTCAGATTCATCAAAATCTCACCATTTTGTTTTAATAACTTTAGTAGAAAATATCATTTTTTTTTGGAAGCCAAGAATATAAAGCAAATAAAAACAAAATCCAACTGCTTATGTCTCATCTTTGTCTCCCTTTTGTCTATGTCATAGATTGACCTGAGGATGGAATACGTCAGGCCAGAAGGACTTCGACTAGATGGTCGCAGACCCATGGACATGGAGGTACAGCTATTATTTTTTTCTTGGGCTTTTTTTTTCCTCCTTTTTTCTTCACTTAATATTCATTCCAAAAAAGGTTCCTTTAGATCTTTCAAGAATACTCATGAAGCGTATGAAATGCGGAGTATTAATAAATAATAATATCCTACATTACATAGTCATGAATCACTGAAGCTTTATGTTAATTAGTATATATAAGATCTGCAGATATGTTAATGCACCTATATCTTTACCAAAGGATGGAAGATTCCTAGCTTGTTTAAACATTTCATCAACTTTATCTAACCTAGAAGACCTATATGAACCATAAGACATCTTTGTTTTTAAAAGTTTTCTTAATCTAAAGGGTTCAAAACTTTCACTTAGACAAGTCCCAGGTAAGAGAGGTGAGCTAAAGAGCTGCTTAAGTACCAAATCTTGCCTTGCCAGAAATGTCTTAGGCTACTAACTAATTACCCCTTAAACTAAAATCACCTTTAGAAACAAAGTACACAACTCAAACAATTAATCACAAATAAAAGACTAGACTCTCGGACTCTAATGTGAAAAAAAGGCTTAGAGTTTAATCCCTTTTAGCCTAATCAACCCTAAACGTGAACACAAAATCAAAGAAACAAAAACACTAAAGAAACCAGCGGACTCTAATGACCCCTACGAGATACACAAATTAAGTCAATATTAAAGTCTACTCCTATGGTGAAGCTTGTAGCTTTGGCTAACAAGACACATTCACCTGTCTAGCTATGCTAAAAATAAAAGCAAATAAAGTTACCAAGAGTTTGAAAGAGCACCAAGGACTCTTCCTAAACACTTGGACTTTATAAAAGGCCCTTTTACAAAACAAAAGCTAAAGCTAACAGTAGGCTAACACAAGCCTATTACAAACAAATTGAAGAAAATAATTACAAAAGAAAAACTATACTAGGCTGCTACGGTCCTCGTCCTGGTCCACTTCATTCATTTTGATGCCAAGTCCTTCTGCCAAAAAAAAATGTACACTCCTGTTGCTGGTTCGGCCAGCTTTGGCCCCTTTTCTAGCTTCTGGTTTATCCTATAATCACAAATCACAATTGGAATCAATGTGCCTTATCTACACACAGATATCAAAAGGATTAAATTCACACAATATAAAAGATTCTTCCCTTTTCTCCTAGTCTCGTACACTTGATGCAGCTATATAAATTTCTGTTGCTCTCAAATGACAAACTGCAATCAAAGATTCACAATCAATTCAGCAGAGTAACCATCAATGCTATCAATTTCCAGCTAAGACAGAAACAATTAAGTAATCCAGAGGCAACAAAATTAAACAACTCCCCTAATTAAATGGTTGGTCTATCTTGCTGTAAACTCTACTGATATTCTGCTACTGCTTAAAATTCTTGACTCCAAATGTTTATCAACTCTGCACACAACAACATCAAACCAGATTCCAATTCAGCAAATCACATCATCCAACAAATTGCAAGCTATAACACAAACAGTTAAACAAATAGAAGTAATATAGCTAAGCAACTTCCCTGATTAATGCTATTTCTAGTTGTTGGTTTTAGTGGACTTTGTTGTAGGTTCTTCCTTGTGCTCAACTAATCAGCAGATTCATTCTTCACTTTTTCCCTGCACTGATTCGTTTCAGATCTGCTCACAGAAATTGCACCAACTCCAGCAAAAATACACAAGGACATAGATATTAAACCAGATGCAATGGGTGTAATTCAAAGCTGAACTAAACTGATTTAAACAACCATTCAATTCTAATTTAAATTCTGATCAATCCAATGGGTAAAAGAATTATGTGCTTAATTCAACCACAACGTCAGAATTGGAAAGTAAGTGCTTTAGTCACTTCTTCAAATGGAATGATGCTTTGGCAGTTAAAACAAGTTCATGCACAAGACTAATTACTCCAAGCAAATCAATTCATGCATAAATCAGTCCATGAACAACTAACTAGGTGGCATGCAAGGTATTCAATCAATCAATCTGAATAAAACTGAAATCTGCATGTGATTAATACCAGGAAAATATTTTCTATATGCATTTGGAAAATTTGATCTCAACAACGAAAGAATGATGGTGCTAATAAGTATTCAACAGATTTCAACAATTGTAAGCAAACCATGAAATCAGTAATCACATTCAGACATATAATATCTCAATGATTTCAGCAAGCAGTTTATAATCCAAAATGAATGCAATGTCAGTTTAAGCAAACCACAACTGATCCAATCTAATTGATCCAATTTCTTTTCCTGCACAATGAACAATCACAAAACAGTTAGATTAACAATGAATTCTCTATTTCAAAGTGCCAAGGAATTAGGCCAAATCAGCCTTACAAAACTCACAACACTCAGGCTTCTTTTTAAAAGCTTAAAGCACTCAAAATGTAAAGGTTTGGAAGGGAGATTCTCCCTTGGCAGTACACAGCTGGAGAGTATTCCAGACCACCACCACCTAAAATGCTACCAAGCACACAAACCTTCTTTCAATTTCCAGAAATCCAGAGTGAAAAAGCTTCTCAAGTAATAAAGAAATGGCTAGGCAAAGATCAAAGTAATGGACAGACAGGTAGAACAGAACAGGACAACCACTAAAGCAAAAGAATTTACAGCACAACAGAGAAACTGACTCAAGATCAGATTATGAAAGCAAACAAAGCTCAAATTAGAACAGTTGAACAGATTTTACATGTAATGTAGACAAAACTAAGACATTCAACAATGACAAGCAAGAAACAAAGCTTTTGATCACAGTAAGCACTCAAACAGGATCCTAAGATCAGTTCTAGAGTAGATTTCAAAAGCAATAAAAGATCAAGAACAAATTGCAGAATTTTTGTAAACAAATGTTCAAACTGATTCACTTTATTTCAAACTTGTAGTGCAGCATTTAACATTGTTAATTTCAGCCTTATGCACTGTTTTACAATGAAATCAGTAGAATCAACTCCAATTACAAGTGTTACTGCTAGGTTCAAATTCAAATCACAGATTTAGTGGTTGTTTTGTACAAGATTACAAGTACTGCTGATGTGATGCAGATTTTTGTGGACTTAATCATCAACCACTTACAAATTTTAAGCCAGAACAACTTTGACACAAAGGTGCAGTAACACAAGTCAAATCAAATTTAATTCTGCAGAAAAGAAATTAAAGCACTCAGACACAATGACTCTAGGATGTACTGATGTTAGAACTTAGTAATGATCTAATACTAAGTAGAACAAACACACACTCAAAACATTAACACAGACTTCAAAGAAAAACCAGTTCGGTGTAGCTGGCCAAATGAAAGACTGATGCTGCTGTAAGCATCTTGCACCCAAGCTCAATGCAACATTTCATAGCTTAATTGGTGTGCATTTGCTATCCACAAGCAGATTCAACTTTCAGCTCACAGAATTTCAAAAGTGCAATACAAATTACATGTAATGGTCAGCATCAAAAACTCAATACAGCTTCAGATAAATGAAATGAAATTAAACTGCTGTTGAAGTCTGCATCAAGCTCATTCAATTGAATGTCACTGCTTATGATGATGAACAGATCTTACTCAAAGCAAAAAAAACTCAATTGAATCACAGTTAAACTCAGATTTAATTGACAATTAAAACAAAATAACATGACATAGACAAAACAGAAATGGATTTAGAAATTAAAATACTCAAACAAAGACTTGCACCGAAATAAAATGAAATAATACTCATATAATGACTCAAAGGCACAGAACAAGAAAGCTTAAACAAATAAGTAACACTCAACTTGAAAACCTAAACACAGAAATTGAGATCCAAGAACGAACAAACATATTTGAATCTCATACAGAAAAAACAACACATACTGAAACTGAATCAAGGCAAAACACTTTGAGAATTCCATGACGAACAAAAGTTAAACACAAGACAGTAAAGAAATTAACTAAGAACGCGAAAATGGAAGAATAAACTCAGAATCAAGACAGAATCAAAACACAAAACTAGAACAAAGACAGAGACACGAATCAAACTGAAACAAGAATCGAAACAACTCAATAATGGAAGAAAACTCAGAACAGAGACGAACCGAGATACTTACCTCTGAAGCGTGTTCGAACCTGGCTCTGATACCACTTGATGGACGAACGCCCGAGGAGAGGTCGATTGAAGCTGCGCGAATACAAACCGGACCTCCTCGAAGCTTCTCCGACGAAGAATACGCAGCGGAAAATGACAAAAACAGAGGGTTAAACTCGATAGAAACCCTAGAAATGGAAGGAAACCCAATATGAACCGATTAATTGGTTCAAAATGAAGATTGAACGGTGGAAAAGGTTTGGAACGAATCAAAAGTAATTTTAATCGGCTAAAATCAGAGAAAATGATGAAGGATGAAGAAACCCTAGACAAATGTGCAGATGATTTGGTGACAGTGGAAGAAAGATGAAGAAACTTGTGAATCTGATACTTACGGAGGAGAAGAGATGGATTTGTGATGAAGAATGGCTGGCGACGAGGAAACTCTTGAGTGGAAGAACGAGATGTGGTTCTGCGAGATGGAGAAAAAGCTCTCACGAAAGAGAGAATGTGGCTGTGCGTGTCTGATGTGTGAGAAGAAAAGCAAATGATGTGGAATGAGGGAGCGGACGCGTGGCTGAAGAAGGAATTGAAAAACGCTGACGCATGCGAGGTGGCAGCGAAGGAGAGGTGGCGTGGAGGAATGAGTAGCACCGTGGAATTTTGGAGAAATGGAAAAACGAGAGTGTGCTTGGAAGGTGGCTAGAGGGAGTCTTTGGACTCTCTAGCCTATGACTTTCAAGAGAGAATTATTCTGATTTCAGAAATATAATTCTCATTCAGCTCAAAAGTGACAATACAATAGAGGAGCTGGGTATTTATAGTAACCCATGCTCCTTAAGAGCTAAACTATAAAAAGTAAAAAAATACAAAAAGAGGACTACGTCAAGTACGATTCCATCATATCACTTAAAAGCTACAAATGTTGTAGTTTGCCAAATGATAAAAGTAAGAAAATGGAGGGTTCTAACCCTAAGGATGTCTAACCAACCTTTTTTAGTGAGATATATGAACTTGGTCCTATGACAAAATGAGCTAATTGAAAGCAGCATTTTAAGGTCTGGCCTATGGAATTCAGTCCTATTTAACAGCTGTGATTTGGACATGATTTTGGGATTCGACTATTTAAAATGAGGAGATGCACTTTAGAGGATAAGGTGAAGTTATTACTATTTATTAAAAATTTAGTATTTAAGAGTGTGATAAAATATATGTACATGTATAAGAAACTATGAAGTTATTAAAATCTCAATGACTATTACTGCAGTTTATCCTCTAAAGTGTTATTCCTTCACTGCAGAGGATCTAAATCTATGATTTTATATTTCTTTCTCTACTGATCTTTTGCCTTTAACTTTTTCTCCTCTCTTTATGGTATATTGTAGATGCGACAAATTCGTGCAGAAATTGGTGCTGTATCCAAAGCAGATGGATAAATGAATTTTAGCTTTTTAGAAAATTAAGTTGTGATATCATTTGAAGCATTTGACCATAAAGTTTTTTTATTTTGAAAACAGTTCTGCCATGTTTGAGATGGGTAATACAAAAGTTATTGCTGCCGTCTATGGCCCTAGAGAGGTACTGTTTAATTATTTACCTTGCTAATGAAAATTTGTCTATGTAATTTAAGGATTGTTAACTATCCTTTTTCAGTGTTAGTTGGTTTAGACATTTAAAAAACTTTGATGTTGTAGTTGAGCTTTAGATGATTTGCTGTTTTTCTTTAGTAACTTCTCTGCATTTCAGGTGCAAAATAGAAGCCAAATAACCAACCATGCTCTGGTAGTTTTTTTTTTCTAAGTTATGTTGTCTGTATTTATATGAATTGTAACAAAAACTTAATTGTTGCTTATGTGCAATGTATGTCTATAGGTTGGGTGTGAGTACAGCATGGCTAATTTTAGCACTGGAGATCGCATGAGGAAATCAAAGGGTGACAGGTTTTGCTCATTTACTTGCTTTTGTTTAACTTCCTATTCTTTTTGACCTTTCACTTATTTTTTATATATTCGTAGTTTTATACTTATCAAAATGGTATTGGAGCATAGACTACTAGGATGATAGTGAATGTTGCATTAGTAGAATCTATCTTAAGAGTGCCTTGTAATTTGTAAATTGGACTTTTTGATCTTTTTACTGAGGTAAGAATTTAATAGCAATGGTGGTAATGCATGTTTAGACTTTTAGAGTATAAATTTTGATTATTAATTAGTAATATATATATATATATATATATATATTGCATTTGTTCATGTGATACAGTATAATTTTTTTTTAATCTTGCATTCATAATTTTCTATGTAACAACTATCTTGCTATCCACTAACGTATTGTAGTGTTTTTGGGGCTGGCTGCTCCATGCCTTTGATATAGCTGACTACAGGCTCAGCAATGGGTTATGTATCATAAAACAATGAAAAGCTTAACCCCATGCACCCTTTTACTGCCTTTTCTCATTTTTAATCTTTTTTGCAAGCTTTGACTTTTTTGAGTAATCTTTGGCCAAAACTCACTGAATAGTTTTGAATGGCTTAACCATCAATGTTTGCAGATATAAATGTTATCCTGTTTTGCTTTTCCTTCATAGTTTTAATATGGTTCTCATTGTAAGGTTCTCTTACAGAAGGATAATAGGATCACTTCTTATTTTTTACTACGTGATTTGAAGTTCTCATTCTACAGGAGATCAACTGAAATTTCCCTGGTTATTCGGCAAACCATGGAAGCATCTATATTGACACATCTATTGCCTCGATCTCAGGTTTTATTACACATTAAGAACTTATTTTGTCATGTGCTTTGCTTTCCCCTAGTCCTCCCTAATGTTTTACTTATTAAATTTGCAGATAGATATATATGTCCAAGTTCTCCAAGCAGATGGAGGTAACTAAGACTTGATAATGGGATCTTGTGATTCTCTTCTGTCATTGCCATTTTATTTTCTCTCTTTACTCATTTAATATGTACATTAATTTTGGGTGATGTTGACATGTCTTTTATAGGAACTAGATCTGCTTGTATAAATGCTGCAACTTTGGCCCTTGCCGATGCTGGGATCCCTATGCGTGATCTTGTAACATCCTGCAGTGCCGGATACCTTAACAGCACAAGTCTGCTTGGTACATATCTGTTTTTACTCTAAATTTGAACTGGCTAAATACAAGTGTGGTATGTCTGTTTTGTTTATGTCTACTTCTGATGCACGGGCTGCCCTAATTATTAAAGGTTTCTGAATGTGTACAGATTTGAACTGTGTAGAAGACAGTGCTGGAGGTCCTGATGTAACCCTAGGAATTCTGCCAAAGTTGGATAAAGTAACACTGCTTCAGGTTAATTCATGTCTTGTTATTTTCTCTGTATCTATTGTGTAGTCAACCAGGTAAATTAGTTCAACAGAAAGGAAAACTTTTTATTGCTCTCTCAGTCATTGATACTCACGTAGTAAAGAGTCTGGTGGTGTTGAAGCTGTAATTCCTCTTCCTTCAAAAACTGTTCTTGTTATTAGAGATTTTGGAGAGAACAGTAGAGTTTTAACCCTTGATTACTCGAGGGAATAGGTGCATGTTCGGAAATCCCCAAAAGAAGCTTATCTAAGCTCGCCTCAGATTTAACAACTTAATAGTTTGCTGTACACATGAATCTTTTTTCAAATATCAGTTGTTTTTTAATCAACAGATACTTCTTACGAAGGTTCCTGATAGAGTGATTTGCTGTTGTACCCATTGATGGAGTTATGTCATGACAAATCTTCTTTTTAGTCTGAGTTAATGTTTGATCAAGTGTAACTTAATTTTCACTAGTATCATACTTGGTAACTCTTTATTTGGAATTCCAGTTCAGCATCTTTTACTTTTTTAGTTGCAGATCTTTTGTTGATACTTTAAATTTTGACTGAAGAAATATAGTTGATATATTCTTTCCGCCACCTTATTATAGGATGAAATTCATGTATGGTCCACAAAACAGAGAGGGAGGGTAACTTCATTTGGTGGGGCTGGCATAGATTTTTTCCAATGACAGTTTATCAGTCAGTTTATTGCTCCCATTCTTAGATTGATATTATGGAGTTAAATTTGTTTCGAACACGTGCCACTATGTAAAGGCTGGTTGAGATTGTGAACCTTCAAAGTTTTAATCAGAAATTTACTACTATCATTATTATGAAAAGCATGCAATGCTTTTCTTTTCTCATCCAGCTTATTTCATTCGTTCACTCCCTGCCATATTCCGTAGTTTAGAATGGAAAAGCTCCTAGTTTAATTTTATTTGCACTAATTTCTGTTGTTACTGTCTATAGATGGATTCTAAACTACCAATTGACATTTTGGAAAATGTTATGCAACTGGCAATCGAAGGCTGCAAAGCAATAGCAAACTACATTCGAGAAGTAAGAACCTGCTGACACTTTTGTGATTATACTAAGAGGAGTCCAAACAAGTTTTACATTAATTTCACTGCTTAAATCCTGTTTCTTTGTTGGCTGGCAGATTTTGCTGGAGAACACAAAGCAACTGGAGTATCGACGAGGTGTATAGTTTTTATAGCAGAAATGATGCTATGATTATTATTACCTGTGGTCACGGTTTTCCAGATTTGTAGGTCCGTTCTTTCAGCATTTGTGCTTTTTTTTGGTTATGGAGGAGAATTCTCTTGTATTTACGTGGAACAATTTTGTTTTTAGCATACGGTGCTGAATAAAACAGAAATTTGTTGTAGAATTCGTTTCTCATTTCTGTCACCTTATCACTATGAATAAAAGGTAGCAAAATTATGATTTATTTTGGGACCACTTTCTGAATTTCCACCAATCCCCCAAAATAAGACGTGTGGAATGGAACTAATGATCTGACACTTCAACGAATGAAGAATTAATGATTGAAGTTAGAATCAAAATAATCAGTGGGTTGGTTGAGTGTGTGTACACGGTGATTGCATCCTCAGAAAAAGCAATGACATCAGTATTGACAATTTAATTGCTAACTAATTTCAATGGTTAGTTTCCTAAATTTCCTTTTTGGGTACGATACAGTTTGATAAAGACAGCTTTGGTGTTAAATATTTGTATTGCAGTTAAAGTCTTGATATAACGAGTTAAACTGATTAATTATGTAAATATAAAAAGTAAATAATTTATAGTAATTTCTAAATCCTGTTAAATATAAAGTAGTTTAATTAAGTTAACATTTTTTTATTTCTTTTAAATACGTATGCTAGAGCGGAATACTGAAGTTTTTTGGTAGAGTTGAATACTGTAAGTTTGAAACATCACTAATACAGATTTAGAAGAAAAAAAAGTATTTGAAATAATAATATTGTATGGAAAAATGTTAATTTTTCTGGGAAAAAAATTTCACAGAAAAAGTTAACCTGAAAGTTAATGATCAAGAGAATTTTAGGATTATTTCTATGGTAAAGGAAAGTATTTTGGTGGTTGAGTTTGTTTTCAACTAATACCAGACTTCATTAAAAAATATATTATAATACTAACTATTTATAAAAATAAGTTTGAAGTTATGAGAATTATGAATGGAGAGTGATATAACGAGAATATAATTGAACACAAAAATTTTACCTCTTAAAAGAAACCACTGGTAAATGATGAAAAAATTAAGATAATTATAAGTGCAGATGAACATATGAAGCTCAGTTGGAAAAAAGTAAATACCGATTCATAGTTTGAATAACCAACCGCAATGTCTCGAATCTCAGCAACTTCAACCTTTTAATGCACAGCCCATCGGTCCCATTTGTACAAAGCAGGAGAAGTGCTATTGCTTTTTGACGCACCACTTTTGACCCACTTTATTGAATACAGACATGAATTCAATTACATCACAGTCAACATCAGAATTCTTGACAATGTCATTCAATTGTAAACATCATTTATAATAAAAATATTGACTTCTAGATTACTTTAAAAGCCATTTATAGCATAATTCAGCCAACTAACCATGAAATAAAAACAGTGATAGTATACAAAATTTATGTGAAGGTTATTGAATTATGCACGTATCACTGTAAAATGGAAAATGCCAAAAAAAGATGCATGATCACATTGTCCACTAATCACTCGTTTTATCTCTGTCATGAGAGGCAGATCATAGCCGTAACCATCCAATATAAGCAAATTGGAACACCAAAGCTAAATTATCCATGCCGTGGAACATATCATCAAATCCATGGAGAGAATAAACTCGGCACCAACTCAACAAATCTAATGCTTAAAGAAGGAGCATCCATAGCAGAACGGAAGGAACCAACTGACTAATGACCTGGTAACACTTGAAAGCCATTCTCACAAAAAACATAGGCCTCTATAAAGCACTATTTCTAGCCTAAGATCATAACAACATAAAACCTGACACTCCTACTGAACAGCACTATTTCTACAACTAGATGCTGCTACATTGCTGGATGTAGTAGCAGCATTAACTCAGACCCATTTTGTACAATTCCTCAAAGACCACTTCTGTCAAGACCAAGACGGTCACTGCAAAAACTTGATGGCACAACTGATAGCTGCAGCCGACCGGTCCATTCCTCTCCCGGCTTCAAGCTCACCGGTTTCTCTATCACCGCCCCGTCAACACAAAGCATCTGTTTGTACTCTTCATCACCAAAATCTACCATGGATTTTGATTTCTTTTCCCATGGATTCCACACAGCTGAACACACCATAAAAGTTAAGATGAAAAGGACTGACTTTATATTTTCTACAACTCGAAACCTTATCTACGTTTGTATTTTGTTTGTGGAAAAAATTTGCTACTTAGAGCTTACCAACATCAGGGAGACCTTCCTTCCTTATAACAAATGTTCGCTTCTTCTCATGATCTAGCACTGCAATTATGTTTGGAGAGCTAAGATAAACTCGATCCGCCTGCCATGAAGGAAGTATGGATATTAAAAACATCTTCATTAGCCTTCATTGTGTCAAAACCAAAAGACTTTAGTAGTGGATACTGTGTGTGATTGACAAAACTGCAGCATAGGCCAGGAATATAGTGCTCTATTTATCTCAACCTGAAGTAATAGCTTAAATTGCAGCATGGAACTATAAATGTCTACATTTTGTTAACATCAATATAACCTAGAAGGGTTTACCTCAGATTCAAATGTTATTGCATCTCCTTGTTCAGTAAATCGTTCTTTTTTGAAAAGGTTGTCTAGGTAGTCCAGTGTCTCCAGACCTTCAATCCTTATCTCACTATAAAAATTGTTAATGTGACGTTAATAATGATTGTCAATCTTAAAATAAAATTTCCTGTTCTAAAACAATCAAAAGAGAGGTAGTTCAAGTAAAAATATGTAAACAAGAATCTATATAGGTAACAAGCATTGCAAACAGTAGTTTGCTTCAAATGCTTACAAATTCTATAGGCTGTGTAAGAACTTTGTACTTTCATTACGACTGATCACTTGTTTACATATTTCCCGATAACTGACATGAATAAAACTCATAATTCCAGTATTCGGAGAAGAATCCACCTAATATATATAGAGTATCCATGCTAGTTTCAAATGATTAGAGTGTAAGTTGTTATTAGTTTCTAAAGAAGAGAAACAGTCCTCTAAGATCTGCTTGAATGTTAAAATCCCACAATTTAAAGCATTCAGCAAATGCAGAAACTACACGTTTCAGAACAAAAACCAAATATATTTGTCTACTATAAATATTGAACAAGGAAGTACCATTAGTGCTAATAAAACTCCGATCAAGTGTTCAGCAATCAATTTACTATGGAAAAGAAAAATGATGGTTGGACATCATCCCACACACTCAGAAAAGGGAATGCAGACCAAGTACAACAAAGAATTATCCATACCTAATGTCAGAAACCAATAAGTATGTGTGATCCGCGAATGAGAAACTAAATGGCTTGCCATTTATATTCCTGACTCTAGATATCAAAGTCAGGTCCCCATCTGCTGCAAGAGACACCCGAAGACGGAATTCAAAACTGGTACAATTATTAAACAATCGTTAGATTACTACTGCTTGAAATTTACTGCCAAACACAGGAAAAAGTAATATCGAGTGCATATATGCCAGATTCAAATTATCAAACACATGGAGAGTGGATATCCCTGTTATACTGTCACATCATGCTATTCATACCTGTGTGGCCAGCACTTCATATCTTCTTCAGATGATTTTAGCACCAGGTCAATGAAGGATTTCCCACTGGAGTCATTCCCAGGAAGAGGAGGAGGGTTTTCATCAATTGCCCACATTCTATTTCTTGCAAAACCATGCTGCTCCAGCGATCCACAGTTTTCAAACTGTGAAACAAATTCAGCTCAAGATATGTAAGTATGCATGTTACAAGTTATATAAAATGAACGTAAAAAGGAATAAGCTTGCCTGTGGAAAACACATGGGAATTCCTCCTCGAATTGCTTTTGGAGCCTTGAAAATTGCCTACAGATAATGGAAAAGGAAACAAAACAGTTAGTTATTACTACTTGCCTCTTTAAAAAGTATAATTGATTAAAGTTCTGTGTTCCTACAAAAGCATCAGTTAAGAAGTTGGTTTTGCCGTCAAAGTTTTTCATTATACCAGTATTCAACCCCAGTGGTTCCAAAGGACAAAAGCACTACAATGCACCATTCTTCCCTGTTTTTCTCTTGCATCGATGTAATTGATGGACAGCATAGAATACTATGATTCATCAAAATCCAAACTCTTCTTAAATTTATTGATTATTTCGGCCAATGCCCTTCACATGCCAGTTGCAATATAATGCAGATTATCCCAAAATGAAAATTTTCAGAAAGCAAGATTATGAAATATTGACATGTTTTCCTTATCAGCGCTGACAACTAACAAAATTCATATAATTTAAAATGTACAAATTGATTTTCAATCAAAATTGAAAGACATACCTTGCTGCTTGTGAATAGAAGTTCTTCCCCGTGCTCATTCCGCCATGAAGTGACCTGCGCCCCATGTAAGCTTACCTAATTTCGAGAAAAAACAGTTAATCTAAGTAATCGTAGTAATTAAATTACTCAAACTACAAATATTTTTACAGACCAAGTTATCCACATCAAGAATTCGCATTGGATGTCATAGTAAATTTTAAAATCATAACTTTACCAAATGTTAAAACCGACACCAGTTTTGCAATGAACAATTTCTCACCCGTGCCGAAGAACCCCTTAGGGTCCGAAGCAGAACTTGATCAATTCCATTCCAGTCCTTTGTAATTTCAGTTGCTGCTCTATAGTCCCATACGGCTGCAGAATGCCCCATTCAAATTACTGCAGATCCTAAATTTCTTCAGCAAAATCCTATTAAGCTTCTCAAATTCGGAACATGCAAATGCCAGAGGATTGAAGGGGTCTCCACCTTACACCTATACCGTAACAAACACGTGAATTAGCCTCCTCGTCAGTTAAATCCAAAATCCCAACACCCAATTTCACTCAAAATTTCTTCTCACTGGTATGATTCAGATCTACGGAACAATAAACCTATTTAAACAAGAATCTGGAATGTGTGATAGAATACCAATCTACCTGGTACACATCCAAACATGTCCTTAAAACTTGTCAGATTCACAGCAGAAAAAGACAATTAAACACTGAAAAAACATAATAACTATCAGTAAATAAATAAATCACGCACGCATACATACATATACATACACACACATACATATATTACAGCTGTAATAAAATTAAAATTTTCTTTAATATAAGCAGAATACAATAACCATAATTTCTTCAGGAAAATTCAAATTAAGGAAGAAAAACCAAACACTAATAAATCTCAAGAGAATACTGAATAATAAATCTCCCATTAACCAAACACTGGTAATAAGTTTACTTACTTCAACAATCCGGAATCAGGAATTCTAAGTCTAAACCGACACCAGGTCTTGGATGCAGAGAGAAGCAGCAGTAGGAGCCAGAATAATGCATGACCTCTGTGAAATGAGTTAAGAAAATTCACACATCCAATGACACGAGGCAGCACATGCTCATCAAGTACATAGATACATACATGACGAAGAAGAAGCGTTCAAAAAGTTGAAAGGTACCCTTTTCTTAGAAGTATGCATTCAAGACCATACTTGCAATTGAATCAAGAAAGTTCAGAACTTTCAACAACCCCAAGATTTGAAAAACCAAAAAAACTACAATGGTAGGTGGCAATGTTGTGTGAAGGCGAGATAAAACTTTTACAGAAGCTTAAGATAAGGAGCAAAAACCGGTCTTGTAAATTCTGTGTCTGTTGGCTGCTGAAGAGATCTAGTTCTTGGACGTGGAGATACGAAAAGTAAATGTACACATGTACAAACCGTTAAAAAATTTAAACATTTTTTAATGACAATTAAACTACATTAATTTTGTGTACAAGATTTAAAACCAGAATAAAATATACACCATTCCAGTACAGGGTTGAAAGCTACTTTTTCTTTGGACTGTGGTGGACAGAATCAAGAGTCACATACACAACACACACAGCACAACACAATCGAAGGTGATGGATGAATCCATCTCAAGATGTAAACCAATAGAAAAAACAAAAAAAAAAACACTTTTGTCTTAAACACAGAACACACAACACAGAGGCATCACATCACTTCAGCATACTATTATAAGGGCATGTGTAGATGTTCGGTATTTCTTCCAATGAGGTGTGCAAAATGGATTTGTCACCGCAATCCCGGGCTTATCTTTCAATTTCTCTTTCTTTTTTCTTTTAGCACGGAAACACTGACCATTTTCTTTCTTTTTAATATACTGAGACAGAGCACACAAAAAAAGAAATTGAAATTCCCACAATAAAAATAGGTTTAAAAATAGGATGGTCACTTCTCGCCTTCAAAATTTGCCAAATTGTTTGATCCTGAAGCTTCCTGGGACAAGGTTTGTTCTTTCAGTACATCCTTCATATATCCATTCCTGGACGAGAAGGAGAAGGCGTGGCGGTTGAGGAGGTTGATGTAGAGGGCATAGGCGGTTAAACCCGTCATCCCTAATTTCTCATACTTCCCTTCGGTGTGCAAGTTCAACCTGTCATCCTCGCCCTGCGACGAAGACACTTCCCTAAAGTCCCTCAAAAACCTGTGAATAGCATCGTTCACGTCTTCCACCCTTATGTTAGTGCCCCACACAAAGGTGGGCCTGGCGTCGTCCATGTCGTAGCCATCGCCGCCGTCAGACGAGGCCGCCGCGTCATATGTTGTGGACGTAGGTGTGACGGGAACGCGCCCACCTCCGCCGACGCCTTAGCGGGAGCGCGGCGCGGTTGGGGTGGCTTCGGAGGAGGCGAATCGAGATCAGCGCTCCGACGGAGTGGCGAATGCGGAGGGAGTGGAGGAGCGGCGGCGGCGGCGCCTACTTCCCGGAGAAGAGAAGGTGTTGCTGATGGGGCTGGAAAGGGAGTCGTCGGGGGAAGAAGGACCTATCAGAAAGGAGGTTTGAATAAATTAACAAATCAGAAAATTCAGAAAATGAAAACCGAAAGAAGAGACAGAGAGAGGAGCGGCACGAACCGTTGTTGAAATTCGGAGAAGAATCGGAAGCCATAGATTTGGTTGTCGGAGAAAATCAGATACAGAAGCAAGAGTGAGTGATATAGAAAGGGCGGTAACTCACCCGTCATCCTCACCCTTCATACATCCTTCATATATCCTTCATAGAGGTCGATGTATTCACGTCAGAGACTCTGCCACCTGCAAATAAAATGATACGTGAGCATGTCTCCTGTTTAAAAAATTAACGCCGTTCGTTGTATTTAAAAGAAAAGGTATTATTATTTAATTATGTTAAATTAGGGATTCAATTGATCATTTCTAGAATTAAAAGATTCAATTAAAACGAACCCGTAAATACAGGGACTTCCGGACCTATTAAAAAAAAATATTAGCTGCACTGAACTGTTTCAGCCTACATGGAAAGATTCATTTTAATATTGGTAAAAGAAAAGAAAATAGAAGATCATAGGAAAAGGATTTGTGGCTGTATTCAGCCTTTTGGTCTAAAATGTGAACTTTTAAAATAAAAAAAGTGATGATTAAAATGAAGTTAAAATAGTTTTAAATCAAATTCCAATATATTTACATATTTTTAATATTAAAAAAATTATTTTCGTACATTCTGATTTAAGGATTGAAAGTTATATTTTGTTTTACAAATTTATTGAAAGAATAATTACAAAACAAAGATTTTATATTACTTCAATAACCATAACATTGTTGATTGTAACATCCCAAAATATAGTAATACCATAATTCAGAATTAATTACAATTAACAGTGAACAGTAAACAGTCTTAATATTAACAGGAAACCAAGGTTCAAAGCCTAACGGCTGATGTACAATTAACGAGCGTATCCAAGTGCAGAGAAAATAAAGCAGAACAACTTAAGGTTTCAGAGTTACAAATTTCAGCTCAAAAATAACGAGCACTAATAACGAACGGTTTTACAAAAAAATGATAACCGAACGTTCCAAAATGAACTAATATATATATACAGTACTAAACTAACGAGCGCTCTAAGGCTCGGCTTTAACTTCAACTTCCACCAGATTTGCATCCTCCAAATTTTCTTCTTCCAGCATGACTTCAAGGGATGCATCACCATCTGCTCACATCCACAACGGATGATCATTGCATTTTGACAAGACGGAAACACATGGACAGTAGACAACACAAATGGAAAACGCAAGGGTAAGCTTATACTGTTTAATTAATACAACACACATACAGTTCGTAATTCGATTCACACACACATCAAGTAACTTGTTCATGTAATTTAACATAGAAAGATATATAAGACAGACCGTCCGGACTGTATGAACCGTGTAGCTACAGGCGTCCTTGCACCCGAGTGATGTAGTAACTGGGATACCCTCAACAGCTGCCACTCGAGGTTAATCCTTCGCCCCTGCTAAGTGAGGGATACGAAAGACCTCCTGCCATTCCCACACATGACTACTCCCTTCTACGTGAAGATGAGCATCACGGAATATCAGGATGGACCAAGCCAGCATTAGCTAACCATAGTCATACTTTACCAATTCAATCTTTCAATATATATATATATGAGACGTTCCTCCCTGGAACGCTCGTCCAAAATCCAACATCATAAATTCAGTTCTCATAGTGTTCACACTTTAACTTATCATATTCCATCATCTTTTACATCATTAAGTTCAGGAGTCAAAAATAACGAACGCTCAATCCATTGAAGAAGTAGGACGAACGTCCAAATAAAGTTACTGGATACTCAGGGAAATATACAACAAACGTAATTTTCTATTTGGCCAGTTAGATGAACTGACTCGACTTGAAGTGTACTGGTACTTAGAAAATTATTTGTGATAAAAACTCGCACCAGATTTAATGCACAATGGAGGATCAAGAACACTTAGAATTATTTTTGAAGAAACTTGCATATGAAAACCACTGCCAGGAATTGAACGAATTTAAAGAAAATTGAATATTTATTACTTTGGACGAACGCTGTTTTATCAAATGATTATTCAATTAGAACGAACGCGAGGTATGAGACCAAGCGAGATTTAGAATGGACGCTCGTGATAAGACCGAACGCATTATTGAGAATGGACGTTCGACATAAGGCCGAACGCTATGAATGACGAATCGCTCGACATAAGGCCGAACAATATAAAGGACGAACGCTCGACATAAGGACGAACGTTCAACGGAAAGCCGAACGCTATTTAGGACGAACGCTTCGGTATAAGACCGAGCGTTACTTATTCATAAAGTTTTAAATATCTAAATATTGCTGAGCTAGACGAACGCTCAGACATGTAATTTGGTACGCTCGTTCATGAGCAGAATTCCTTCCAAATGAAAGAATCCCAATCTAAGTTACTTTACTGAAATGCCGAACGGTTTAAGACCGTACAGAGACGAACGTCATTTATCAGTGGAAAAGAATGAAATTTCAGATTCCTCAACCTTAGCAAAATTTTCCAGATTTACGATTTATAACTTTATAACTTTCATTCCAGATTTAATTCACCTTAAACATCATCCTCATACAGATTTCAACATTTGAATCATTCCAACTATACAATCATCATACTCCATTTATACAAGATCAGATCAACATGCATTTAATCAATAATCAAAAACAACATACATAATACATACAAGCAGTATTTGTCCATGACAGATTAAACCAACATCAGAAATCATATCAGATATCAGTAACCGTTCATAACAGCTCAAACATCAGACTTTACATACATGCAACTCAGATCACAAAATCAAGCAGTATGAATTAAACTTATAAGCTTCCCTTACCTGATCTAGCAGTGCACTTCCAAGGGCTTAGAGTTTCTCTCGTGCTCTCACGGCTTTCTATCAGAAATTCACTCAACCACTTCAACTTAATCTAACACACCAAAACCGTAAACAGATCAGACTTCTAACTCACGCATGCAACCAGAATTTTGGTTTGCAGGAACTAAATAGATGAAGGTGCAGAGACGAGAACTTACCAGTTCAGTTCTCAGTTCTGTTCGGTTCAGAAGAATGCTCACGGTGCAGAGAGGTTTCCTACGGTGTCTGAAATGAGATTGGAGGAGATGAAAGTGAGTTATCTTAGAGAGAATATGAAAGAGTTCAGGGAGAATGCAGAGAAGATGGAAGGCCAGAATTTCTTGAGGAAGAAGAAGATTGCATGGAAGGAAGAGAAGTGTTTTCAGAGAAATTGTTTTTCTCTTCCTCGTCAAACGATGGTGCACTCACATACTGCCACCTGATTTCCACTACAGCTTTTGGAAGCTTCCAACGTGACAGATGGCATTAGTGCATGCAGAGAGGAAAAGAGTGGAATTTGACGTGGCACAGTGCATTTAAAAGTGTGATCAGAGAATGGATTTGTATATATTAATTTATCAGGTTTTCACATTGATGCAATCAATAACCAACATATTTTAAATTATAATGCTGAATTTGGTTCTAGGTAAAATGTTTGGTGGATTACATTATAAACAACGACAAGGCCATTTTTTTTCCTGGCCTAACCTCAATAGTCCAAAGACATTAATGAGTTGCGATAACTAGTCTTCAAATACATCACAGAAAAAGTTAACCTGAAAGTTAATGATCAAGAGAATTTTAGGATTATTTCTATGGTAAAGGAAAGTATTTTGGTGGTTGAGTTTGTTTTCAACTAATACCAGACTTCATTAAAAAATATATTATAATACTAACTGTAACGTCCCAAAAATATACATCATGCATATATAATAAAGAGTCATCATACATAATATAAGAAAGCAGTCAAGAGTAATTTAAGGATTACAGTCATCCTTAGAATAGTGCGGAATTGACAACAAGAGTATTTAGAATTTCTCCATGAAAATCACAGAGAATTTAAAACTTAAAATACACACGAGTTATTCCAAACATTAAGAATTATGAAATAAGACTAGCTAATCTAGGCTGCAGCACTGCCGTCTTCATCAAGAGCTGCTTCCAAAGTATTCTCCTCGCCATCTGCTCCCATCCAAGTGGATGATCATCGCCAAAGAAACATACCCAAACAACACACAACACAAACAATGCAAGGGTGAGCTAGATATAAAAAACATGTTATACAATCCAACATGATATGCAAAAGTCACTCATACATGGTAAACTAACATCACAAGACTTGTTACATTAAACCCCGACTTGTTACTTTATAGACCGACTCGTCCGGACCAGAATGATTACCGAGCTATGGCGGGTTATGCACTCGTGGTGGCCTCTACTGCTTTGCAAAGCCATTGCCAATGGGTTCCACCCTACCACCCTCACGAGGTTAGTCCGTTTCGCGCCCTGGAGCATACTGGAAGCCTCCAAGACTAGGACCTCCTGCTACTCCTCACCACATGGATCAATCCTCTCTACTTGAGAATGAAAGACCATTGGAGCGTCAGGAAAACCCTCAAGAATGAGCTACCATGAAATCATTCTGTACACCCCAAATCACCACCATATATCCTCTCCTTGAGGATCATGGAATTACGTCCACCACCATGTATCCTCTCATGAGGATCATGGAATTACGTCCCTGAATCATATTGTTACTCCCGAATCACCAGATATCCATTTTATCACAGTAAATCCAACACACCTCATACATTCACATAAATCACTTCACAGTATATATTTTCCAAACCTTGCACGTAATTCAATTCAAGAGAAAATGAATTTAAAATCCAACATTTGCAGAATACTATTTGGACGAGCACTGTTCACCGAGCACAGTGGACGAACGTTACTGAACGAACACTACCTTCCAACCACTAGGCCGAACACTATTTGGACGTACGTTCGTTATCAATCACCAGGCCGAACGCTGTTGGACGAACGTTATCAAATCCTACACTATCAGGCCGAACGCTAAACCATCGAACACCAATACTAAATTCAACACTTGGACGAACGCGCAACGCTTGGAACCTAAGAATACTACTCAAGGCCGAACGCTCAACATTGCTATCCGAAAATACAATGTTAAGAACGATCGCTCAAACTCACTAATATTATAAGGCCGATCGTTAAAGATTTCAAATTATAATATCCAATTATGGCCGAACGCTCACAATCACAAATATCCATGAACGAACGCTTATGATCCAAACTAAGGAATCCAAATTAAAATCGAACGCTCAGAAGCGAGAATACCTTATCAAAACCGAACGTTCAACAGAATAAGACCGAACGCTCAAAATTCCAAAACTTAAAACTATCAAGCCAAGACCGAACGCTCACAATTAGAATCAAGGAAAGACCGAACGCTCACAATCAGAATTAAACCAAAACCGAACGCTCACAATGAGAATTAAACTATGACTGAACGGTCAAAATCCAATCCTAAGAATACCAACTAACGACCGAACGCTCACAATCACAATTAACCAAGGCCGAACGCTGACTAATACACCGAAACCGAACGTTTAGAGATCCAGACTTAATAGTATCAACTTAAGGTCGAACGATCAAGATTAAACTTAAGAATCCGTTAAGGACGAACGACTGCAATTTCTATTACCAAATACCGAACGCTCAAGATCACGTAAATATCAATTTAGGGACGAACGCCTAAAATTACTAATTCCTGTATACAGTTGGGACGAACGTCTAATATATCACTGCAAACGAACGAACGCTCGTTAACACAAAACCGAACGCTCATGCTATTTTGGCCGACCACTAATTGGTCGAGCCATTTGGACGAACGTCCAATTTGGCTCACCAAATTGGACGAACGCGCGATCTGCAGAATTCTGCAGAATCGCACCAGATTTTCGGAGAGAAACCAGAAACCCCATTTTCATCCCCTTCTTCCCAGATTTGCTTCAACAACAATATTCTACCATCACTCATACAGATTCATACACAACAAAGTCACTCTAAGTACGAAATTTGTTCATCAACGACACTATATTATAGATTTCACAACACACATACATGGTTCATAAAATCCAGAAAAAAGGATCTAGCTCCCCTTACCTCTTGAAGACCTCCTTGAATCTTGAATCTCTCTCCCAAGGTCTCCTTGAAATTCCAGAGCTCTCCTCTCACTCTTCAGATTTTTGCAGCAAAACTCCAATTCTTCTTTTCCCGAAATTGCAGCAAGCCTCTCCCTTCTCCAGATGCAGCATCCAACCCCTTCAATCCACGATTTCTACCTTTAAGAAGGAAGAAATGGTGCTCCCCATAGCCACTCCTCAGTGCTATGCCCACCAACAAAGGAGATGATGGTGTCTTTGGTGGCTGGAGCACTTTCAAAGTGGGAAGACCCCACCATCCACCAGCTGCTGTTGCCACTTGAAGCGCCCCCCACCACTACACGAACGTGCAGCCAGCCGCCCACTTCCATCGTGCAGCCGCCCCCTTCCACTTCCAGGAACGTGCCTCCCTTCCCCACCACTTCTCTGTTAGGTAGCCGCCCCTCCCACTTTCAAAAGAAAGTGGGACGTGCGGTCTTTACATTCTCCCCAACAACAAAAATTTTCGTCCTCGAAAATTAGGCTTTATCAGAACAAGTGTGGGTAGGTTTCTCTCATCTCGTCCTCTAACTCCCAGGTAGAGTCGCCCGTTCCACTGTTCCAGATAACTTTGACAAGTCTGACAGTTCTTCCTCTAAGTTGTTTGTTTTGACTCTCCTCAATCTTTATTGGTTGCACTTCAATTGACAAATCTTCTCTGACTTGCACATCGTCAACTTCAAGCACATGAGAAGGATCAGACATGTATTTTCTCAGTTGAGATACATGGAACACTGGATGCAAGTTTGCCAACCGAGGTGGCATGGTTATCTCATAAGCTACGGGTCCTACACGTCGTAGAATCTGGTAAGGACCAAGATATCTAGGAGATAGTTTCCTAGCACGAATGGCTCTTCCTACACCGGTAGTAGGAGTCACTCGTAGGAACACATGATCCCCAACTGCAAATTCTAACGGCTTGCGCCTCCGATCAGCATAGGACTTCTGTCTATTCTGAGACGCCCGCATCCTTTCTTGTATAAGCTTCACCTTCTCTGTAGTCTGCTGAACTATTTCTGGTCCCGTCAAAACTGCTTCTCCATCCTGAAACCAACAAAGAGGTGTTCTACAGTGCCTCCCATACAACGCTTCAAACGGTGCCATGCCGATACTAGTCTGATAGCTGTTGTTGTAAGTGAACTCAACTAGTGGCAATATCTCATCCCATACCCCTAGGTGATCCAAAATGCAAGTCCGCAACAAATCTTCAAGCGATTGGATTGTCCGCTCAGACTGTCCATCCGTTTGGGGATGATAAGCCGAGCTCATCTGAAGTCTGCTTCCCATCTCACTCTGAAGAGTTTGCCAAAACCTGGATGTGAACCTTGGGTCTCTATCTGATACAATACTCGAAGGTACCCCATGTAACCTCACTATTTCCTTAACATACAGTTGCGCCAACTTCGCCATAGACATCCTCAAATCGATTGCCAAGAAGTGGGCACTCTTGGTCAATCGGTCCACTATTACCCATATTGCATCATGTCTTCGAACAGTGCGTGGCAAATGGGTAACAAAGTCCATAGCGATGCTATCCCATTTCCATTCTGGAATTTCCAATGGCTGCAACAAACCTCCTGGTCTCTGATGCTCTATTTTAGCTTTCTGACAAGTTAAACAAGAGACAACAAACTGAGCTACATCTCTTTTCATACCGGACCACCAAAAAGACTCCTTCAGGTCTTGATACATTTTAGTCATGCCACGATGCATGCTAAAACGGCTTTTATGACCTTCCTCAAGGATTAACCTCTTCATTTCTGAATTGCTAGGGATACAGACTCTGCCTTTGAACCTTAAGATACCATCAGCCCCCAAGGCAAAATCCTTTCCCTGCTCAGTCCCAATCAAACTGGATGACGTTTGGAGCTCAACATCCTTCGACTGCTCTTCTTTAACACGCTTCAACAAGTCATTGGACACCACCAAATTACTGCATCTGATGCTGTCAGCTTCAAATTCTACCTGCAACCTCAAATCTCTGAAGCTTTCTACCAACTCTAACTCTCTGACCATTAAGGCTGAAATATGCACTGACTTCCTGCTCAATGCATCTGCCACCACATTAGCCTTCCCAGGGTGATAAAGGAGATCAAATTGAAAATCTTTAAGAAACTCCATCCATCGCCTTTGCCTCATATTAAGCTCCTTCTGATCAAAGAGGTATTTCAGGCTCTTATGATCACTGAACACCTGAAATTGCGTGCCATACAGATAGTGTCTCCAAATCTTCAAAGCAAATACCACAGGTGCCAACTCCAAGTCATGAGTGGGATAATTCTTCTCATGAACCTTAAGTTGTCTTGATGCATATGCCACTACCTTCTTCTCCTGCATCAGTACGCACCCTAATCCCTGATGAGAGGCATCACAAAAAACCTCAAAAGGTTTATCTGTGTCAGGGATAACCAAAACTGGTGCACTAGTCAATCTGTTCTTTAGCTCTTGGAAGCTAGTCTCACAACAGTCTGTCCAAACAAAAGGTTGATCCTTCCTAGTCAGTTTTGTTAACGGCGCCACAATCCGGGAAAAGCTCTCAATAAAACGACGATAGTAGCCCGCTAGACCCACAAAGCTCCTGATTTCTGTAACAGTCTTAGGTCTCTCCCATTGAAGTACTGCTTGCACCTTAGCGGGATCGACAACAATTCCTCCAGCTGAAATCACATGCCCAAGAAAAGGAACCTCTTCCATCCAAAATTCACACTTGGATAGCTTGGCATACAATCTTCTTTCCCTCAGCACTTCAAGCACTGCCCTAAGGTGATCTTCATGTTCTTCCCGAGTTTTAGAATAGACAAGTGTCGCAACCGGAATCGCGACGGGACAACGATCCGAAAAAGAAAACGCAGGGGTTTGAAAAAAAGATTTTTTGGGAGTCGCCACCATAGTTTATTCTGGAAAACTACGGAAAAATCATAAAATGATAAGGCATAGTCTGCGAAAATGAGATTCTAAATTCGGGAGTCGGTTACGTGTAGGGAAGGTATTAGCACCCTACAACGCCTGCCCTAGGGCAGTACCTTTAACTAAATATGCGAATGTGATGTGGTTTTCAAAATGTTTAACTATCCCCTAAAATAAAAATTCTAAAGAAACAAAATATTTTTTAGTTTTTTGTGCTCGACAAAGATTGACCTTGCTCCTACGTATTCTCATTCAGAATGAGAAATCAGGGTTACGTAGTTCTTGTAGAAAACTGCTTGAAAATTTGTTTGCAAATTGTTTGAAAGATTTGTTTGATTGATTATGGATAAATTTGGATTTTTGGGGAAATGAACCTGACAAGGACTAGCCTTGCTCCTACGTATCTCCACTTTTGATGGAGAATCAAGGATCACGTAGTTCTGGCCAGAAAGATTGTTTGTTGTTTGAAAATGTGGATGTTTTTGGTTTTTGAAGATTTTATATTTTTTTGGTATTTTTTGATGTAATATTTAAATTTTTGCGTAATGAGCACTAGGCTGATGCGTACGATCGCACGAGCACTCACACGGCTTTTTTCTCTTATTGTTTGCGTAATGAGCACTAGGCTGATGCGTACGATCGCACGAGCACTCACACGGCTTTGTTTGTTTTATTTTATTTTTTGTTTATATTTTTTATGAACAAACCCAACAAAATATAAGATGCAATATACAAGAGTGGAGTTATAACACAAAGGGCTACATAAAGAAATAAAAATTTAAGAACAAAGTGAGAGAAACAAACCAACAAGAATAGGGGGTGCAGAGATAAAAACCCGGAGTGCAGAGAGTAGATTTGAAGCTCCTTTGTCTGTCAGGGGTGTAAAAATGAAAACAGAAGGGCATCCTGAAACGTGTGTCAGATCCAATTCCCCTTTCCTTTTTCTTTCTTTTTTTTATTTTGTTTTCACATAATGGGCTTAAGCCCAAACAAAAACGGGGTGTGAAACATGAAACCGTGGGTGCAGATAAAGTTATTTTTTTTTGTTTAAGGGTTTGGATGGGTCTGAGTCCAGGGAATGGATGCGGGGGTGCGCGGGTGAGAAAACAGGGGGTGCGTGAAGGAGGAAAATGTTTTAGTATCATTATTTTGTTTTGATTTATTAGAGAGAGTTGGGTCGGAAAGAAATAAAAAAGAAAAGGCCCAAGGCCTTTCCATTCTTCAGCCAACATTCCTTGGGGTCTCCTTCATTCCACAATCTCAACTCAAAACAGAGACCTAGAGTCTTCTTCCAAAGTAGCCAACGGAGGTATCTCCACCCCGTCATGCACGCGCGCCACTGTCTCAGCCAGAAACGGCTGCCGCCAGCTGCGGCCCAAGCCGCCGCCAGTACGCCGACCACCCAGGAAGGGGTTCGTCTCCGATGTCTCTGTGCCGCGTCTGCCTAACTGGCCGCCGCCTCCTCCAAGCAGACCGTCGCGAGTTGCTTCTGGTCTCTCTCCCTCTCTTCTATCTATTTTCTGCTTCTGTGCTTGATTGTTTTGATTGGGTTACAATGTAGACAAAATGGTGATGCTTTCGGTGGTGGGTTTGTCCGAGTGGTTCTTGATGATTTCCAGTGAATACAAGTGAGTATTGTGAGGGGTGGAGAATTGAATTTTCAAGTTTTGATGTTGGGGAGATGAAGTGGAAGTTGGGTGGAAGGATGGTGATTGAAGATTGTGTGGTGGCCGTGAGGTCTGGATAAAATGATGATGGGTGTTGGCCCTGTTGACAGAGAATGGAGGAGGATTGAGTGTTGTGTGGAGATGATTCTGTGGAGTGAATGGGATAGGAGTATGTGTGGTGAATCCTGGTTTGGTGTTTGGCCGTGGAGTTGGGAGTGAAAAGGAAATGGTTTGCTGTGGTTACGGCTGAGAGGAGCCAGTGGCCCGCAAGGCTGTGGTGATGAGGTGTTGTGATGGCTGTGAGGATGAAGAATGAGATGAAGATGGAGATGGTAACGGGTGAGGGGCTCAGAGGGAGCCAATGCCCCTCGGCCCTCTTCCCCCTCCCTTTCCTCGTGTGAATTATGTAGGCTTCAGCACAGTAAGAGATGAGAGTGTCGGTAGCTATGATTGGAGGATGAGGAGTGTCGGTAGCTGCGATTGGAGGATGCAGAAATTATTGGGTTGGTGGAATAGTTGGAAGCATAATTGGATGGTTGGTGAAGTGGGAGAAGGTAGAAGTGGACCGTTGGCAGATTGTGGGAATCATTACTGGGGCCGTAGGGGAGACACGAGAGAGTGATCAGGACGATCGGTCAGGACGAGCGTTCAGGACGAACGGTATACGGCGGAGTGACCTGGACGAGCGGTAAAAGAGGAAAATGGGGTAAGGACGAACGATAGAATGACGAACGACCATGTAAAAAAATTATTACTGTTTGGGCGAACGCTAAAACAGGACCGAACGTTCACGAACGTTCAACAATAAACACTTTAAAACCGAACGTTCTACAACATCAAGACCGAACGTTCAACCACATTAAGACCGAACGTCCAATAGCAAGTAAACATGACCGAACGTTCACTAACAAATAGACCGAACGTTCAACCACAGACCGAATAGCTGAACAATTTAGGACGAGCGACCGAACGTCTTTGGGGTCGAATGGTTCGAGGCCGAGCGGCCGAACGCAATTGAGGTCGAACGTCCGTGAGGCTGAAAGTGTGGATACGTGAGACCAGTAAAGGACGAGCGTCTTGATATTGTCAACAACGAACGGTTACGCATGGTGGAGGACGAATGGTCGCTCAGAGTAGCGGACGAACGGTTGTGCAGAGTAGAAGACGAACGGTCGCTCAGAGAAGAGGACGAACGGCTCAGTCTCACAGCAAAAGGTCGAACGCTCTGTTCTTTTTTTTTATTTTATTATTTTGTTTTATTTTATTATTCATTATTTTTCATTTTTTTATTTTTTATTTTACACTCATGATGAAAATAAAATACAGCAAACCTATTAGTCCATCCGGACGAAATTGGGTGTTGACAACAAGTATGTCATCTATAAACACCACCACGAACTTGTCCAAGAAGGGTCTGAAAATTCGATTCATATAGTCCATGAATATGGCTGGAGCATTAGTCACACCAAAAGGCATAACCACATACTCATAGTGGCCATACCTGGATCTGAATGCTGTCTTCTGCACATCATCGTCTTTCACCAAAATTTGATGGTAACCCGACCTCAAATCAATCTTGGAGAATACCGTAGCCCCGTGTAATTGATCCATCAGATCATCAATCCTTGGTAAGGGATACTTGTTCTTGATCGTCAACTTATTTAGTTGTCGATAGTCAACGCACAACCTCGAGCTACCATCCTTCTTCTTTACTAGTAATACTGGCGCACCCCACGGCGAAGCACTCGGCTGGATAAACTTTTTCTCTAATAACTCTTCAATCTGCTTCTTCAACTCAACCAGCTCAGCTGGAGCCATCCGATAAGGGGCTATGGATACTGGTCCTGCTCCTGAGACCAGATCAATAAAGAACTCTACTTCTCGCGGAGGAGGTAAACCAGGAACTTCTTCAGGGAAAACATCCATGAAATCATTCACAACCAGAAGGTCTACACTCTGGTTCACAAGCGCTGAAGAATTTAAACTAGGAGTCCCGTCCTTATGGAACATGATTAGGAAACAGCTGGCACCCTCGAAGATGTCCTTCCTCAATACACCGAGCGATAATGACATGTCTTCATCTTCTTCGGGAAATATTAGCTTCTTACCACCGCAATCTAAAAGAATACGATTGGCTGCTAACCAATCCATTCCCAAAATTACCTCTAACTCCTGCAGAGGTAAGCAAATAAGGTTCACTCTGAACCTGCGACCCTCTACCTCAATAGGACACCTGGAGCACACATTAGATGTCCTGACTAACCCAGCTACTGGTGTAGACACCACCAGATCACACGGAAGCTCTCTGACAACTAAACCAAGCCTCTCCACACAAGCTTTAGACACAAAAGAATGTGTCGCCCCCGAATCAAACAACGTCACACACGAAGCTCCAAATAACAAACAACTGCTGACAATTAAATTACCTACGCTGGCTGCCTCAGTTCCGGTCAACGCATAGACTCTCCCTGCTGCCTGAGGTCTATGCCCATCCCTTGGCTTCGAATATCCTCTCCATGTCCCCGAACCAGTGATCAACTTCATCAGGGTTGCACTTGCCAGTAAATCTTGCTGGGCGATGTTGCAGAAAGCTCTCCAAGCTCCACTCTTGCGCAGGAATAACAACAGAAGAAACACTTGGAGGAGTCCTAGCATTAGTCATCATTTCCATGAACTCCCTCTGAGTGTTCTCGGAAGACACTCTTGCGTTCTCTGCCGATATCCTTGCGGCTTCAAGATTTTGTAATGCAAAGGTATTCTGTTGAACCAACGCAGCATTCTGCTGTTGCAACGTTTGGAGTACCGCATTCAGCATCTGATTAGAGTCAAGTTGATCGACTCGCGGAGGAGAACGATGAGGAGATGTAGGTGCCATCTTCTGTCCACACAGAGAGAAAGACCATTAGCTTGACTCAAACTAATACAACTTCCTATACGAGGTTAGAGTACGCAATCACAAACGAAGCACACTCACAACCTACAGGTTTCTAAGGAAGGAACTGCTCTGATACCATTAATGTAACGTCCCAAAAATATACATCATGCATATATAATAAAGACGTCATCATACATAATATAAGAAAGCAGTCAAGAGTAATTTAAGGATTACAGTCATCCTTAGAATAGTGTGGAATTGACAACAAGAGTATTTAGAATTTCTCCATGAAAATCACAGAGAATTTAAAACTTAAAATACACACGAGTTATTCCAAACATTAAGAATTATGAAATAAGACTAGCTAATCTAGGCTGCAGCACTGCAGCCTGTCGTCTTCATCAAGAGCTGCTTCCAAAGTATTCTCCTCGCCATCTGCTCCCATCCAAGTGGATGATTGTAAGACCCGTAAATTTTGGGAATGGTGGGGACATGGTGGGCACCACTTTTTCATTTATTGGGCTGCATTATTGAAGGGGCAGGGAGGAAGCTGAGAAAAGTGGGTGTCTTCATTTTGGCATGGGAGAGGGAGCGAGAAAGCAGCCAGAGGAAGGGAGCCTTCCTTCCTCCATTTCCAGCCGTCCAAAGAACACCATGGGAAGCTGTACCAACTTCGGAAGGGCTGAGAGGAGGAGCTGGGATGGGCATCTGGTGAGAATGGAGTCCTTGCAGTAAGATTTGGGAGAGGAAGTGAAGAATTATGGAGGATGCAAAGAGATCTTGATCTGCACGTCTGGAGGAAGATGGATCACAAATTTTACAAAGAAAGTCTTCAAGAGGTAAGGGGAGCTAGATCTTTTGTTTGATTGATTTTATATGCTTTGTATGATGCAAATATGGGAAGAAGGGGATGAAAATTTGAGGTTGTTCTTGGTTTCTGGGTTTTCTGGAAAACTTGTAGAAATTCTGCAGAAACGCCGTTCGTCCAATTTGATTTCAAATTGGACGTTCGTCCAAAATAGCTAACGTTGCTGAACGTTCGTCCAATTTTAGTGGGACGTTTTTGAACGTTCGGCCTTGGTCTCAAGACGAACGTCCATAGGTTGTAAGTATAGCGTTCGGCCTTGATTATTTTGGCATTCGGTCTTTATTGAGTAAAGTGATTTTAGCACGTTCGTACAATGGGCTTTGACCGTTCGTTGTTAAATTGTTATGCATAGGTTTCAATCTTGAGCGTTCGTTGGTAAATTGGTAACTGTAGCGTTCGGCTTAATTCGGTAGAATCAGGCTTGAATCTTAAAACGTCCGCTGTGTTGAAATAGTGATCATTGGCGTTCGTCCTCCAAATGGTGTCCGTCCTGATGTTGAACGATAGGTATTGGTTTAAGTCAGATTTTGAACGTTCGGCCTGATATTTGGAGATAACGTTCGTCCAGTTTATTTTGGTGACGTTCGGTCAAATGGTGTTCGGCCATTTACTTGTAAATGGCGTTCGTTCGTTTTGGTGAATAAGTAATTTTAGACGTTCGTTCTTATCTTAGTAGTTCAGGAAGCGAGCGTTAGATCTGGATAATAATTATTTTAAGTTGGTGATCGTTCATAACGAACGTTCGGTTTTGATGACGTTATGTTCAGATAGAATTCTCCATAAGCAGCGTTCGTCCAAGATAGTTTTGTGAGCGTTCGTCCAAGATAGTTTTGTGAGCGTTCGTCCTTGGTTTTGTTAGCGTTCGTCCTTGGTTTTGTGAGCGTTCGTCCTTGGTTTGTGAGCGTTCGGCCTGTTGATCTCATAGCGTTCGGCCAAATAGTGTTGAATCCAATATGACGTTCGGTTTTAGCGTTCCGCCTAATTGTGTTCAGGCGTTCAGTGTTAGCGTTCGGTCAGTTTTTGTTAGCGTTCGTCCAATTGGCATAGTGGCGTTCGGCTTATAACGCTCGGTGGAATAGTGTTCGTCCATCCAATGGTCTGCAAATGGTAACGGGTTCTAAGTTCCTTTGCTCTTGGATTGAATTATGTGTACCAATGTTTGGAATATATGCTGTAACGTGAAATATGTGAAAATATGTGAATGTATGAGATATGTTGGATTTGTTGTGATAATATGGTAGTATATGGTTATTCATGGCTTGGGTTAAGGTTCAAAGTAACAGTATGATTCATGGACGTAATTCCATGATCCTCAAGGAGAGGATACATGGTGGTGTTTTGGGGTTGTATAGAATGATTACATGGTAGCTCAGTTTTGGGGGTCATCCTGAATCTCCAATGGTCTTTCTTCTCATGTAGAGAGGATTGAACATGTGGTGAGGAGTAGCAGGAGGTCCTAGTCTTGGATGCTTCCAAGACTAGGACCTCCTGCTACTCCTCACCACATGGATCAATCCTCTCTACTTGAGAATGAAAGACCATTGGAGCGTCAGGAAAACCCCCAAGACTGAGCTACCATGAAATCATTCTGTACACCCTAAAGCACCACCATGTATCCTCTCCTTGAGGATCATGGAATTACGTCCACCACCATGTATCCTCTCATGAGGATCATGGAATTACGTCCATGAATCATATTGTTACTCCCGAATCACTAGATATCCATTTTATCACAGTAAATCCAACACACCTCATACATTCACATAAATCACTTCACAGTATATATTTTCCAAACCTTGCACGTAATTCAATTCAAGAGAAAATGAATTTAAAATCAAACATTTGCAGAATACTATTTGGACGAGCACTGTTCACCGAGCACAGTGGACGAACGTTACTGAACGAACACTACCTTCCAACCACTAGGCCGAACACTATTTGGACGTACGTTCGTTATCAATCAACAGGCCGAACGCTGTTGGACGAACGTTATCAAATCCTACACTATCAGGCCGAACGCTAAACCATCGAACACCAGTACTAAATTCAATACTTGGACGAACGCGCAACGCTTGGAACCTAAAAATACTACTCAAGGCCGAACGCTCAACATTGCTATACGAACAGGTTTAAACAAGTGACCTATTAAACCTATTTAGTGACCTATTTAAACACCGAACAGCGGAACCCTGCCTAGACTAGGCTCGTTTGCAGTGCGCGGACCAACTTCCGTTCTCGCCGTTGCCACACAGAGCGTAACAGCCACCGTCAAATCTCGCCGTCAGTCAGGTACTTTTCCTTTTCTCTCTCTCTGGTCATCAAAGTTCAAACCCTTTCAATGTTTGCGTTGTCATGTGTAGTGCCTTGCAGTGTCACCACTCACCACCCAATCCCTATTTTCTGTTAAACTCGTAAAAGTTGCTATGCTTTTCTAATTTAATCAATTCAACATTTACAACCAAGAAAAATGGAGTTTACGACAGCTTTGTATAAGCTTCAAACATTGAACATCTTGATAACCAATTACTCCTATACTATATCGTTCTCTCAATCAAACTTATAACCCTTCCTTGCCCTTTGTATCGATCTCACAAAAGCTCTTCTTAAAAATCCTGCACCTTGAACTTGCATACCACTCAACCATAAGATTGATCTATAGCATAACCGAGTCACTAAAATCATTGCTCTGTGTTATTAGTTTATTAAGTGGGAAGGGAACACTGTCCTTCTCATATATAATTGACCCAAATCTTTCTTCTGTAACTATTAAACTAAAAGCCTGCTCATTCTCCTTTAGAAATTTGTTGAAATTCGGGGAGTGCTAGAATAAAATAAAAATAATAACAGTATGCAGATTGAATTTGCTTCGAGAACCACCCCTTTACAATATCTTTCTGTCCGTGGTGTACTTTCCTCTTTTTCTTTGCTTGCAGTAAGATTAAGAGCAAACTTAAATGTTTAAAAGGGTAGGGACACGACCAGATTTATTTTCTTCAAATGCGTTGTTATTTTGTTGTTTGCTGATTTCTAATATTTATTTCTGCAATATTATTTACCTAGTGCCCCACTTATTGGGTAAATGTTTGTTGTTGTCTATATGATATTCATTCAAAGTTCAGATTGCTTGATTTTTTGTAACCTTGTTTTCATCCTAATCTTTACAGAGCAACTGGAGTTTGTTCGGTATGTTTTCAATTGAGCAGTGTTATTAATTCGAACTGCCCTCTCACTCATCTCACTGCATGACCCATAAACTACTTGAGCCAACACAAACTTTTAAATGGCTCAGATTCTGCAAAATCTCACCATTTTGTTTCAATAACTTTAGTAGAAAATATCATTTTTTTTGGAAGCCAAGAATATAAAGCAAAATAAAACAAAATCCAGCTGCTTATGTCTCATCTTTGTCTCCTTTTTGTCTCTGCCATAGATTGACCTGAGGATGGAATACGTCAGCCCAGAAGGACTTCGACTGGATGGTCGCAGACCTATGGAGGTACAACTATTATTTTTTTCTTGGGCTTTTTTTTTTCCTCCTTTTTTCTTCACTTAATATTCATTCCAAAAAAGGTTCCTTTAGATCTTTCAAGAATACTCATGAAGCGTATGAAATGCGGAGTATTAATAAATAATAATATCCTACATGAATTCTTACATAGTCATGAATTACTGAAGCTTTATGTTAATTAGTATATATAAGATCTGCAGATAGTTCTGCATATGGGTTATACATAGATGAGCCATGCCATGGGTAATGGAAATGTGTAAGGGAACATTTTGAACTGCAAAAAAACATATAAACATATTAGAAGCAGTCAATAACCTTAGTTCTGATAAACATTAAAACCTATCACTTAAAAGCTACAAATGTTGTAGTTTGCCAAATGATAAAAGTAAGAAAATGGAGGGTTCTAACCCTAAGGATGTCTAACCAACCTTTTTTAGTGAGATATATGAACTTGGTCCTATGACAAAATGAGCTAATTGAAAGCAGCATTTTAAGGTCTGGCCTATGGAATTCAGTCCTATTTAACAGCTGTGATTTGGACATGATTTTGGGATTCGACTATTTAAAATGAGGAGATGCACTTTAGAGGATAAGGTGAAGTTATTACTATTTATTAAAAATTTAGTATTTAAGAGTGTGATAAAATATATGTACATGTATAAGAAACTATGAAGTTATTAAAATCTCAATGACTATTACTGCAGTTTATCCTCTAAAGTGTTATTCCTTCACTGCAGAGGATCTAAATCTATGATTTTATATTTCTTTCTCTACTGATCTTTTGCCTTTAACTTTTTCTCCTCTCTTTATGGTATATTGTAGATGCGACAAATTCGTGCAGATGATTTGCTGTTTTTCTTTAGTAACTTCTCTGCATTTCAGGTGCAAAATAGAAGCCAAATAACCAACCATGCTCTGGTAGTTTTTTTTTTCTAAGTTATGTTGTCTGTATTTATATGAATTGTAACAAAAACTTAATTGTTGGTTATGTGCAATGTATGTCTATAGGTTGGGTGTGAGTACAGCATGGCTAATTTTAGCACTGGAGATCGCATGAGGAAATCAAAGGGTGACAGGTTTTGCTCATTTACTTGCTTTTGTTTAACTTCCTATTCTTTTTGACCTTTCACTTATTTTTTATATATTCGTAGTTTTATACTTATCAAAATGGTATTGGAGCATAGACTACTAGGATGATAGTGAATGTTGCATTAGTAGAATCTATCTTAAGAGTGCCTTGTAATTTGTAAATTGGACTTTTTGATCTTTTTACTGAGGTAAGAATTTAATAGCAATGGTGGTAATGCATGTTTAGACTTTTAGAGTATAAATTTTGATTATTAATTAGTAATATATATATATATATATATATATATATATATATATATATTGCATTTGTTCATGTGATACAGTATAATTTTTTTTTTAATCTTGCATTCATAATTTTCTATGTAACAACTATCTTGCTATCCACTAACGTATTGTAGTGTTTTTGGGGCTGGCTGCTCCATGCCTTTGATATAGCTGACTACAGGCTCAGCAATGGGTTATGTATCATAAAACAATGAAAAGCTTAACCCCATGCACCCTTTTACTGCCTTTTCTCATTTTTAATCTTTTTTGCAAGCTTTGACTTTTTTGAGTAATCTTTGGCCAAAACTCACTGAATAGTTTTGAATGGCTTAACCATCAATGTTTGCAGATATAAATGTTATCCTGTTTTGCTTTTCCTTCATAGTTTTAATATGGTTCTCATTGTAAGGTTCTCTTACAGAAGGATAATAGGATCACTTCTTATTTTTTACTACGTGATTTGAAGTTCTCATTCTACAGGAGATCAACTGAAATTTCCCTGGTTATTCGGCAAACCATGGAAGCATCTATATTGACACATCTATTGCCTCGATCTCAGGTTTTATTACACATTAAGAACTTATTTTGTCATGTGCTTTGCTTTCCCCTAGTCCTCCCTAATGTTTTACTTATTAAATTTGCAGATAGATATATATGTCCAAGTTCTCCAAGCAGATGGAGGTAACTAAGACTTGATAATGGGATCTTGTGATTCTCTTCTGTCATTGCCATTTTATTTTCTCTCTTTACTCATTTAATATGTACATTAATTTTGGGTGATGTTGACATGTCTTTTATAGGAACTAGATCTGCTTGTATAAATGCTGCAACTTTGGCCCTTGCCGATGCTGGGATCCCTATGCGTGATCTTGTAACATCCTGCAGTGCCGGATACCTTAACAGCACAAGTCTGCTTGGTATATATCTGTTTTTACTCTAAATTTGAACTGGCTAAATACAAGTGTGGTATGTCTGTTTTATTTCTGTCTACTTCTGATGCACGGGCTGCCCTAATTATTAAAGGTTTCTGAATGTGTACAGATTTGAACTATGTAGAAGACAATGCTGGAGGTCCTGATGTAACCCTAGGAATTCTGCCAAAGTTGGATAAAGTAACACTGCTTCAGGTTAATTCATGTCTTGTTATTTTCTCTGTATCTATTGTGTAGTCAACCAGGTAAATTAGTTCAACAGAAAGGAAAACTTTTTATTGCTCTCTCAGTCATTGGTACTCACGTAGTAAAGAGTCTGGTGGTGTTGAAGCTGTAATTCCTCTTCCTTCAAAAACTGTTCTTGTTATTAGAGATTTTGGAGAGAACAATAGAGTTTTAACCCTTGATTACTCGAGGGAATAGGTGCATGTTCGGAAATCCCCAAAAGAAGCTTATCTAAGCTCGCCTCAGATTTAACAACTTAATAGTTTGCTGTACACATGAATCTTTTTTCAAATATCAGTTGTTTTTTAATCAACAGATACTTCTTACGAAGGTTCCTGATAGAGTGATTTGCTGTTGTACCCTTTGATGGAGTTATGTCATGACAAATCTTCTTTTTAGTCTGAGTTAATGTTTGATCAAGTGTAACTTAATTTTCACTAGTATCATACTTGGTAACTCTTTATTTGGAATTCCAGTTCAGCATCTTTTACTTTTTTAGTTGCAGATCTTTTGTTGATACTTTAAATTTTGACTGAAGAAATATAGTTGATATATTCTTTCCGCCACCTTATTATAGGATGAAATTCATGTATGGTCCACAAAACAGAGAGGGAGGGTAACTTCATTTGGTGGGGCTGGCATAGATTTTTTCCAATGACAGTTTATCAGTCAGTTTATTGCTCCCATTCTTAGATTGATATTATGGAGTTAAATTTGTTTCGAACACGTGTGTAACATCCCAAAATACAGTAATTACCATATTACAGAATTAATTACAATTAACAGTAAACAATGCAGTCTTTATATACAGAAAAGATGTTCCAGAGCCGAACGGCTTCAGTACAAAAGAAACGCGCATAAACGCATACAAATGAAGCCTAGAACGAACAGCTAACTAAAAATAACGTACGCGCCAAAACAGAATCAGAGGTAATTAGGACGAACGACTTTACAAAATATTTAACCGAACGTCCAACTAAGCTAATATTCACATTCCTAATCTAACGAGCGCTCTAAGGCTCGGCCTTTACTTCCACTTCAACCAGATTTGCATCTTCCAAATTTCCTTCTTCCAGCATTTCTTCAAGAGATGCACCACCATCTGCTCACATCCACACGGATGATCATTGCAAGACAAGACGAACGTACATAGACAGGAGACAACACAATGGAAAATGCAAGGGTAAGCTTATATTATTTAATTCATACAATTAACACATACATTTAACACATCAATTCACACATACATCAGGTAACTTAATATAGAATAACATAGAGATATGTATATATATATGACAGACCGTCCGGACTGTATGAACCATGTAGTTACAAGCGTCCTTGCACCCGAGTGGTGTAGTAGCCGGGATATACCTAATCAGCTGCCACTCGAGGTTAATCCTTCGCCCATGCTAAGTGATGAACTAAGGACCTCCTGCCATTCCCACACATGACTACCCCCTTCTACGTGAAGATGAGTATCACGGAATATCAGGATGGACAGCGAGTCTTAACTTATCCATGTTCATACTTTACCAAATTTAATATTTAACTCATCTGAGACGTTCCTCCTTGGAACGCTCGTTCAAATTCCACAATCGTATAACCATTTAATATAGTGTTCGAACGTCTTAACATTTCATATTTTTAACATTTTCATTCTATGTTCCACTCTCTGAAAAAGACGAACGTTCAACTTTCTGAAGGAAGAGGACGAACGTTAAAAGCCAGATTTAAAAGAAACTCCTTTAAAACCATAAAGACTTCAGAATAATAAAGCCAACTCCAGAATATTTTTAAATACCAATAGATCAAATTAACTCAACTTGGATGAAGAGACATCCAGGAGAATACTTAACTATATAGGGAACCTTTTATTTGAAAGGGATTGGCTGCCAGTCAATAACCGAACGCGCCAACATCCATTTACTAAGTATTTGGACGAACGCTATTTACATTCGTTAAGGAATCAAAGATAAGGACGAGCGTTCAATCTAAGACCGAACACTTCATTAAAGCGAACGCTAGGTAAATGACCGAGCACCAAGTATGACGAACGCTTGGTGTATAAACCGAGCGCTATTTAGGACGAACGCTTCGGTATAAGACCGAGCGCTATTTAGGACGAACGCTCAATATAAGACCGAGCGCTACGTATTTAAAATTTTAACACATTTATGTACGACTGAGCTGAACCGAACGCTCAGACACATAGGGACGCTCGTTCTCGAGCAGAGTTCTTTCCAAATGAAAGAATTCCATTCTAAGTTATTTTAAGGAAAACCGAACGGTCTAAGACCGTACGGTGACGAGCGTCATTTATCATAGGGAATGATTTAAGTTTCAGGTTTTTCAACCCTAACAGATTTCCAGATTTCAACATTTCAATTCATACTGTATACTTCATATCATTTTCAAATTTATAAACTTTATAACTTCCATTTCCAAATTAATTCACCTTAAACATCATCATACAGATCTCATCATTTTAATCATTCCAACTATACAATAGTCATACTCCGTTCATACATATCCAAATTAACATGCATTTCAAACCACCAAAAACATATATAATTCATACAAGCAGTGCTCGTTCATGACAGATCAATCAGCATACGTTTTATACATCCAAATCATATCATACAACATGCAAGTATAAATTAAACATATAAGCTTCCCTTACCTGGATAGCAGTGTTCGCCCTAATGCAAGTTTATGGTGCTTCCTCTAACAGCGTTCTACTCCAAGGTTCACTCACTAAATTCCACTTAAGTTTCTTCCACTAAATCTAGCCAAAGGAATGTAGAAACGAATATCCAGAAACGATACCTAAGTTGGGAGACTTACCGTTTTCAGAACTGAGATTGGTTCGGTCCAAAATGAAGCTCACAGCGTAAGGATCGTTCCTACGGTTCTGAATGTTAAACGGAGAAGAGATGAATGAGTAACAGTAGAGAGAAGTTTTAAGGTTTCTAGAGAGAGGTTGGAGAAGATGAAAAGTTAAGTTCAGAGGTAGAAGATGAGTGGTGCAGGGGAGAGAAAGAGTTTTCGAAAATCTAGTTTTGTTTAACTCACGTTCGTTTGAACGAACGTCTCCCAAGCTGACACCTGCACACCAAACTCTGAATTGGAAGCTTCCAACGTGACAAGTGGCGTGTGTGCATGCACAGTTTGGTGCGTTTTTAATGTTTCAGAGGAATGATGTGGCTCGGCTTTCCGTGCACAACAGAGAGATGAAAAATTCAGAGTTGGGAGTGGGTTTTTAATTACCCGTAGCAGTGACGTGGAATGCGTATTAATGGTGATGTGACAGAGAATTTGCAGAGAAATTTCTAGGGTCTTATAACGTGCCACTATGTAAAGGCTGGTTGAGATTGTGAACCTTCAAAGTTTTAATCAGAAATTTACTACTATCATTATTATGAAAAGCATGCAATGCTTTTCTTTTCTCATCCAGCTTATTTCATTCGTTCACTCCCTGCCATATTCCGTAGTTTAGAATGGAAAAGCTCCTAGTTTAATTTTATTTGCACTAATTTCTGTTGTTACTGTCTATAGATGGATTCTAAACTACCAATTGACATTTTGGAAAATGTTATGCAACTAGCAATCGAAGGCTGCAAAGCAATAGCAAACTACATTCGAGAAGTAAGAACCTGCTGACACTTTTGTGATTATACTAAGAGGAGTCCAAACAAGTTTTACATTAATTTCACTGCTTAAATCCTGTTTCTTTGTTGGCTGGCAGATTTTGCTGGAGAACACAAAGCAACTGGAATATCGACGAGGTGTATAGTTTTTATAGCAGAAATGATGCTATGATTATTATTACCTGTGGTCACGGTTTTCCAGATTTGTAGGTCCGTTCTTTCAGCATTTGTGCTTTTTTTTGGTTATGGAGGAGAATTCTCTTGTATTTACGTGGAACAATTTTGTTTTTAGCATACGGTGCTGAATAAAACGGAAAATTGTTGTAGAATTCGTTTCTCATTTCTGTCACCTTATCACTATGAATAAAAGGTAGCAAAATTATGATTTATTTTGGGACCACTTTCTGAATTTCCACCAATCCCCCAAAATAAGACGTGTAGAATGGAACTAATGATCTGACACTTCAACGAATGAAGAATTAATGATTGAAGTTAGAATCAAAATAATCAGTGGGTTGGTTGAGTGTGTGTACATGGTGATTGCATCCTCAGAAAAAGCAATGACATCAGTATTGACAATTTAATTGCTAACTAATTTCAATGGTTAGTTTCCTAAATTTCCTTTTTGGGTACGATACAGTTTGATAAAGACAACTTTGGTGTTAAATGATTGTATTGCAGTTAAAGTCTTGATATAGCGAGTTAAACTGATTAATTATGTAAATATAAAAAGTAAATAATTTATAGTAATTTCTAAATCCTGGTAAATATAAAGTAGTTTAATTAAGTTAACATTTTTTTATTTCTTTTAAATACGTATGCTAGAGCGGAATACTGAAGTTTTTTGGTAGAGTTGAATACAGTAAGTTTGAAACATCACTAATACAGATTTAGAAGAAAAAAAAGTATTTGAAGTAATAATATTGTATGGAAAAATGTTAATTTTTCTGGGAAAAAAATTTCACAGAAAAAGTTAACCTGAAAGTTAATGATCAAGAGAATTTTAGGATTATTTCTATGGTAAAGGAAAGTATTTTGGTGGTTGAGTTTGTTTTCAACTAATACCAGACTTCATTAAAAAATATATTATAATACTAACTATTTATAAAAATAAGTTTGAAGTTATGAGAATTATGACTGGAGAGTGATATAACGAGAATATAATTGAACACAAAAATTTTACCTCTTAAAAGAAACCACTGGTAAATGATGAAAAAATTAAGATAATTATAAGTGCAGATGAACATATGAAGCTCAGTTGGAAAAAAGTAAATACCGATTCATAGTTTGAATAACCAACCGCAATGTCTCGAATCTCAGCAACTTCAACCTTTTAATGCACAGCCCATCGGTCCCATTTGTACAAAGCAGGAGAAGTGCTATTGCTTTTTGACGCACCACTTTTGACCCACTTTATTGAATACAGACATGAATTCAATTACATCACAGTCAACATCAGAATTCTTGACAATGTCATTCAATTGTAAACATCATTTATAATAAAAATATTGACTTCTAGATTACTTTAAAAGCCATTTATAGCATAATTCAGCCAACTAACCATGAAATAAAAACAGTGATAGTATACAAAATTTATGTGAAGGTTATTGAATTATGCACGTATCACTGTAAAATGGAAAATGCCAAAAAAAGATGCATGATCACATTGTCCACTAATCACTCGTTTTATCTCTGTCATGAGAGGCAGATCATAGCCGTAACCATCCAATATAAGCAAATTGGATCACCAAAGCTAAATTATCCATGCCGTGGAACATATCATCAAATCCATGGAGAGAATAAACTCGGCACCAACTCAACAAATCTAATGCTTAAAGAAGGAGCATCCATAGCAGAACAGAAGGAACCAACTGACTAATGACCTGGTAACACTTGAAAGCCATTCTCACAAAAAACATAGGCCTCTATAAAGCACTATTTCTAGCCTAAGATCATAACAACATAAAACCTGACACTCCTACTGAACAGCACTATTTCTAAAACTAGATGCTGCTACATTGCTGGATGTAGTAGCAGCATTAACTCAGACCCATTTTGTACAATTCCTCAAAGACCACTTCTGTCAAGACCAAGACGGTCACTGCAAAAACTTGATGGCACAACTGATAGCTGCAGCCGACCGGTCCATTCCTCTCCCGGCTTCAAGCTCACCGGTTTCTCTATCACCGCCCCGTCAACACAAAGCATCTGTTTGTACTCTTCATCACCAAAATCTACCATGGATTTTGATTTCTTTTCCCATGGATTCCACACAGCTGAACACACCATAAAAGTTAAGATGAAAAGGACTGATTTTATATTTTCTACAACTCGAAACCTTATCTACGTTTGTATTTTGTTTGTGGAAAAAATTTGCTACTTAGAGCTTACCAACATCAGGGAGACCTTCCTTCCTTATAACAAATGTTCGCTTCTTCTCATGATCTAGCACTGCAATTATGTTTGGAGAGCTAAGATAAACTCGATCCGCCTGCCATGAAGGAAGTATGGATATTAAAAACATCTTCATTAGCCTTCATTGTGTCAAAACCAAAAGACTTTAGTAGTGGATACTGTGTGTGATTGACAAAACTGCAGCATAGGCCAGGAATATAGTGCTCTATTTATCTCAACCTGAAGTAATAGCTTAAATTGCAGCATGGAACTATAAATGTCTACATTTTGTTAACATCAATATAACCTAGAAGGGTTTACCTCAGATTCAAATGTTATTGCATCTCCTTGTTCAGTAAATCGTTCTTTTTTGAAAAGGTTGTCTAGGTAGTCCAGTGTCTCCAGACCTTCAATCCTTATCTCACTATAAAAATTGTTAATGTGACGTTAATAATGATTGTCAATCTTAAAATAAAATTTCCTGTTCTAAAACAATCAAAAGAGAGGTAGTTCAAGTAAAAATATGTAAACAAGAATCTATATAGGTAACAAGCATTGCAAACAGTAGTTTGCTTCAAATGCTTACAAATTCTATAGGCTGTGTAAGAACTTTGTACTTTCATTACGACTGATCACTTGTTTACATATTTCCCGATAACTGACATGAATAAAACTCATAATTCCAGTATTCGGAGAAGAATCCACCTAATATATAGAGTATCCATGCTAGTTTCAAATGATTAGAGTGTAAGTTGTTATTAGTTTCTAAAGAAGAGAAACAGTCCTCTAAGATCTGCTTGAATGTTAAAATCCCACAATTTAAAGCATTCAGCAAATGCAGAAACTACACGTTTCAGAACAAAAACCAAATATATTTGTCTACTATAAATATTGAACAAGGAAGTACCATTAGTGCTAATAAAACTCCGATCAAGTGTTCAGCAATCAATTTACTATGGAAAAGAAAAATGATGGTTGGACATCATCCCACACACTCAGAAAAGGGAATGCAGACCAAGTACAACAAAGAATTATCCATACCTAATGTCAGAAACCAATAAGTATGTGTGATCCGCGAATGAGAAACTAAATGGCTTGCCATTTATATTCCTGACTCTAGATATCAAAGTCAGGTCCCCATCTGCTGCAAGAGACACCCGAAGACGGAATTCAAAACTGGTACAATTATTAAACAATAGTTAGATTACTACTGCTTGAAATTTACTGCCAAACACAGGAAAAAGTAATATCGAGTGCATATATGCCAGATTCAAATTATCAAACACATGGAGAGTGGATATCCCTGTTATACTGTCACATCATGCTATTCATACCTGTGTGGCCAGCACTTCATATCTTCTTCAGATGATTTTAGCACCAGGTCAATGAAGGATTTCCCACTGGAGTCATTCCCAGGAAGAGGAGGAGGGTTTTCATCAATTGCCCACATTCTATTTCTTGCAAAACCATGCTGCTCCAGCGATCCACAGTTTCCAAACTGTGAAACAAATTCAGCTCAAGATATGTAAGTATGCATGTTACAAGTTATATAAAATGAACGTAAAAAGGAATAAGCTTGCCTGTGGAAAACACATGGGAATTCCTCCTCGAATTGCTTTTGGAGCCTTGAAAATTGCCTACAGATAATGGAAAAGGAAACAAAACAGTTAGTTATTACTACTTGCCTCTTTAAAAAGTATAATTGATTAAAGTTCTGTGTTCCTACAAAAGCATCAGTTAAGAAGTTGGTTTTGCCGTCAAAGTTTTTCATTATACCAGTATTCAACCCCAGTGGTTCCAAACGACAAAAGCACTACAATGCACCATTCTTCCCTGTTTTTCTCTTGCATCGATGTGATTGATGGACAGCATAGAATACTATGATTCATCAAAATCCAAACTCTTCTTAAATTTATTGATTATTTGGGCAAATGCCCTTCACATGCCAGTTGCAATATAATGCAGATTATCCCAAAATGAAAATTTTCAGAAAGCAAGATTATGAAATATTGACATGTTTTCCTTATCAGCGCTGACAACTAACAAAATTCATATAATTTAAAATGTACAAATTGATTTTCAATCAAAATTGAAAGACATACCTTGCTGCTTGTGAATAGAAGTTCTTCCCCGTGCTCATTCCGCCATGAAGTGACCTGCGCCCCATGTAAGCTTACCTAATTTCGAGAAAAAACAGTTAATCTAAGTAATCGTAGTAATTAAATTACTCAAACTACAAATATCTTGACAGACCAAGTTATCCACATCAAGAATTCGCATTGGATGTCATAGTAAATTTTAAAATCATAACTTTACCAAATGTTAAAATCGACACCAGTTTTGCAATGAACAATTTCTCACCCGTGCCGAAGAACCCCTTGGGGTCCGAAGCAGAACTTGATCAATTCCATTCCAGTCCTTTGTAATTTCAGTTGCTGCTCTATAGTCCCATACGGCTGCAGAATGCCCCATTCAAATTAATGCAGATCCTAAATTTCTTCAGCAAAATCCTATTAAGCTTCTCAAATTCGGAACATGCAAATGCCAGGGGTCTCCACCTCACACCTATACCGTAACAAACACGTGAATTAGCCTCCTCGTCAGTTAAATCCAAAATCCCAACACCCAATTTCACTCAAAATTTCTTCTCACTGGTATGATTCAGATCTACGGAACAATAAACCTATTTAAACAAGAATCTGGAATGTGTGATAGAATTCCACGAAAACTCCAGAAAGCCAAGAGCAGAAACATTACACTGAACATTTAGCAATTGAATACCAATCTACCTGGTACACATCCAAACATGTCCTTAAAACTTGTCAGATTCACAGCAGAAAAAGACAATTAAACACTGAAAAAACATAATAACTATCAGTAAATAAATAAATCACGCACGCATACATACATATACATACACACACATACATATATTACAGCTGTAATAAAATTAAAATTTTCTTTAATATAAGCAGAATACAATAACCATAATTTCTTCAGGAAAATTCAAATTAAGGAAGAAAAACCAAACACTAATAAATCTCAAGAGAATACTGAATAATAAATCTCCCATTAACCAAACACTGGTAATAAGTTTACTTACTTCAACAATCCGGAATCAGGAATTCTAAGTCTAAACCGACACCAGGTCTTGGATGCAGAGAGAAGCAGCAGTAGGAGCCAGAATAATGCATGACCTCTGTGAAATGAGTTAAGAAAATTCACACATCCAATGACACGAGGCAGCACATGCTCATCAAGTACATAGATACATACATGACGAAGAAGAAGCGTTCAAAAAGTTGAAAGGTACCCTTTTCTTAGAAGTATGCATTCAAGACCATACTTGCAATTGAATCAAGAAAGTTCAGAACTTTCAACAACCCCAAGATTTGAAAAACCAAAAAAACTACAGCAAATGGTAGGTGGCAATGTTGTGTGAAGGCGAGATAAAACTTTTACAGAAGCTTAAGATAAGGAGCAAAAACCGGTCTTGTAAATTCTGTGTCTGTTGGCTGCTGAAGAGATCTAGTTCTTGGACGTGGAGATACGAAAAGTAAATGTACACATGTACAAACCGTTAAAAAATTTAAACATTTTTTAATGACAATTAAACTACATTAATTTTGTGTACAAGATTTAAAACCAGAATAAAATATACACCATTCCAGTACAGAGTTGAAAGCTACTTTTTCTTTGGACTGTGGTGGACAGAATCAAGAGTCACATACACAACACACAGCACAACACAATCGAAGGTGATGGATGAATCCATCTCAAGATGTAAACCAATAGAAAAAACAAAAAAAAAACACTTTTGTCTTAAACACAGAACACACAACACAGAGGCATCACATCACTTCAGCATACTATTATAAGGGCATGCGTAGATGTTCGGTATTTCTTCCAATGAGGTGTGCAAAATGGATTTGTCACCGCAATCCCGGGCTTATCTTTCAATTTCTCTTTCTTTTTTCTTTTAGCACGGAAACACTGACCATTTTCTTTCTTTTTAATATACTGAGACAGAGCACACAAAAAAAGAAATTGAAATTCCCACAATAAAAATAGGATGGTCACTTCTCGCCTTCAAAATTTGCCAAATTGTTTGATCCTGAAGCTTCCTGGGACAAGGTTTGTTCTTTCAGTACATCCTCATATATCCATTCCTGGACGAGAAGGAGAAGGCGTGGCGGTTGAGGAGGTTGATGTAGAGGGCATAGGCGGTTAAACCCGTCATTCCTAATTTCTCATACTTCCCTTCGGTGTGCAAGTTCAACCTGTCATCCTCGCCCTGCGACGAAGACACTTCCCTAAAGTCCCTCAAAAACCTGTGAATAGCATCGTTCACGTCTTCCACCCTTATGTTAGTGCCCCACACAAAGGTGGGCCTGGCGTCGTCCATGTCGTAGCCATCGCCGCCGTCAGACGAGGCCGCCGCGTCATATGTTGTGGATGTAGGTGTGACGGGAACGCGCCCACCTCCGCCGACGCCTTAGCGGGAGCGCGGCGCGGTTGGGGTGGCTTCGGAGGAGGCGAATCGAGATCAGCGCTCCGACGGAGTGGCGAATGCGGAGGGAGTGGAGGAGCGGCGGCGGCGGCGCCTACTTCCCGGAGAAGAGAAGGTGTTGCTGATGGGGCTGGAAAGGGAGTCGTCGGGGGAAGAAGGACCTATCAGAAAGAAGGTTTGAATAAATTAACAAATCAGAAAATTCGGAAAATGAAAACCGAAAGAAGAGACAGAGAGAGGAGCGGCACGAACCGTTGTTGAAATTCGGAGAAGAATCGGAAGCCATAGATTTGGTTGTCGGAGAAAATCAGATACAGAAGCAAGAGTGAGTGATATAGAAAGGGCGGTAACTCACCCGTCATCCTCACCCTTCATACATCCTTCGTATATCCTTCATAGAGGTCGATGTATTCAGGTCAGACTCTGCCACCTACAAATAAACTGATACGTGAGCATGTCTGCTGTTTAAAAAATTAACGCCGTTTATTGTATTTAAAAGAAAAGGTATTATTATTTAATTATGTTAAATTAGGAATTCAATTGATATTTTTAAAATTAAAAGATTCAATTAAAACGAACCCGTAAATACAGGGACTTCCGAACCTATTAAAAAAAAATATTAGCTGTACTGAACCGTTTTGGCCTACACAGAAAGATTCATTTTAATATTGGTAAAAGAAAAGAAAATAGAAGATCACATGAAAAAGGAAAGATTCATTTTAATATTGGTAAAAGAAAAGAAAATAGAAGATCATAGGAAAAGGATTTGTGGCTGTATTCAGCCTTTTGGTTTAAAATGTGAACTTTTAAAATAAAAAAAGTGATGATTAAAATGAAGTTAAAATAGTTTTAAATCAAATTCCAATATATTTACATATTTTTAATATTAAAAAAATTATTTTCGTACATTCTGATTTAAGGATTGAAAGTTATATTTTGTTTTACAAATTTATTGAAAGAATAATTACAAAACAAAGATTTTATATTACTTCAATAACCATAACATTGTTGATGCAATCAATAACCAACATATTTTAAATTATAATGCTGAATTTGGTTCTAGGTAAAATGTTTGGTGGATTACATTATAAACAACGACAAGGCCATTTTCTTTCCTGGCCTAACCTCAATAGTCCAAAGACATTAATGAGTTGCGATAACTAGTCTTCAAATACATCACAGAAAAAGTTAACCTGAAAGTTAATGATCAAGAGAATTTTAGGATTATTTCTATGGTAAAGGAAAGTATTTTGGTGGTTGAGTTTGTTTTCAACTAATACCAGACTTCATTAAAAAATATATTATAATACTAACTGTAACGTCCCAAAAATATACATCATGCATATATAATAAAGAGTCATCATACATAATATAAGAAAGCAGTCAAGAGTAATTTAAGGATTACAGTCATCCTTAGAATAGTGCGGAATTGACAACAAGAGTATTTAGAATTTCTCCATGAAAATCACAGAGAATTTAAAACTTAAAATACACACGAGTTATTCCAAACATTAAGAATTATGAAATAAGACTAGCTAATCTAGGCTGCAGCACTGCCGTCTTCATCAAGAGCTGCTTCCAAAGTATTCTCCTCGCTATCTGCTCCCATCCAAGTGGATGATCATCGCCAAAGAAACATACCCAAACAACACACAACACAAACAATGCAAGGGTGAGCTAGATATAAAAAACATGTTATACAATCCAACATGATATGCAAAAGTCACTCATACATGGTAAACTAACATCACAAGACTTGTTACATTAAACCCCGACTTGTTACTTTATAGACCGACTCGTCCGGACCAGAATGATTACCGAGCTATGGCGGGTTATGCACTCGTGGTGGCCTCTACTGCTTTGCAAAGCCATTGCCAATGGGTTCCACCCTACCACTCTCACGAGGTTAGTCCGTTTCGCGCCCTGGAGCATACTGGAAGCCTCCAAGACTAGGACCTCCTGCTACTCCTCATCACATGGATCAATCCTCTCTACTTGAGAATGAAAGACCATTGGAGCGTCAGGAAAACCCTCAAGAATGAGCTACCATGAAATCATTCTGTACACCCCAAATCACCACCATATATCCTCTCCTTGAGGATCATGGAATTACGTCCACCACCATGTATCCTCTCATGAGGATCATGGAATTACGTCCCTGAATCATATTGTTACTCCCGAATCACCAGATATCCATTTTATCACAGTAAATCCAACACACCTCATACATTCACATAAATCACTTCACAGTATATATTTTCCAAACCTTGCACGTAATTCAATTCAAGAGAAAATGAATTTAAAATCCAACATTTGCAGAATACTATTTGGACGAGCACTGTTCACCGAGCACAGTGGACGAACGTTACTGAACGAACACTACCTTCCAACCACTAGGCCGAACACTATTTGGACGTACGTTCGTTATCAATCACCAGGCCGAACGCTGTTGGACGAACGTTATCAAATCCTACACTATCAGGCCGAACGCTAAACCATCGAACACCAATACTAAATTCAACACTTGGACGAACGCGCAACGCTTGGAACCTAAGAATACTACTCAAGGCCGAACGCTCAACATTGCTATCCGAAAATACAATGTTAAGAACGATCGCTCAAACTCACTAATATTATAAGGCCGATCGTTAAAGATTTCAAATTATAATATCCAATTATGGCCGAACGCTCACAATCACAAATATCCATGAACGAACGCTTATGATCCAAACTAAGGAATCCAAATTAAAATCGAACGCTCAGAAGCGAGAATACCTTATCAAAACCGAACATTCAACAGAATAAGACCGAACGCTCAAAATTCCAAAACTTAAAACTATCAAGCCAAGACCGAACGCTCACAATTAGAATCAAGGAAAGACCGAACGCTCACAATCAGAATTAAACCAAAACCGAACGCTCACAATGAGAATTAAACTATGACTGAACGGTCAAAATCCAATCCTAAGAATACCAACTAACGGCCGAACACTGGTAACAAAACCGAGCGTCCTAAATACTCTTCAATTTATTTTAAATGGTTGGACACTCTAAGCTGAGCCGAACGCTCAAAACTAGCTCTACACACAAATAACGCTCGTTCTCAATCAGAATCCTCTCCAAATGAAAGAATTCTTATTCTAAGTTATTTTCCAGGGAAACCGAACGGTATAAGACCGTTCGATGACGAGCGTACATCATCAATCAGAAAAGATCAGATTTCCAGATTTTTCATTCACATTAACTTCAAAATTTTCATACGATCCATAACTTAGAATTTATCTTTAACACAAATCTCATACATTACAGAATTCATATTATCATTTCATCAATACAGAATCTTCCATTTTCCAGTTTCAAACGTATCATCATCAACATCCAGTTCCAAGTATTATCATTCCAAATCATACAGAAATTCAATCATATTCCAAATCATACATCTCATTCTCTGCATACGGTTCAAACAACATTCATAATATACATCCAGGGCAACCATGCTTATTCAGGCACACTCAAAATTCATATATTTCATACATTTTAGACAACCAGTACACTTCATTACTGTCATAGACATCAAACCAGAATTAAATTAAATTACTAAAGCTTCCCTTACCTGGTCTAGCAGTGAACTCCCTAAATGATTGCTTGCTAACTCGCCCAAATACAGTTTCCTACCCGCAACGTGCTTCCCAAGTGTTTCACTAAATCTATCTACAAGAAATGTGGAAGAACTCAGATTTTATTCCAACATGCAGCAGTACCAGCGTCTGCATGCAACTCAGAACGGAGCGTTTTAGGGTTTGGAAGCTTACCGGTTTAGATCTTACTTCTGTTCGGTGTAAAACGCTGCTCACGGTGCAGGGAAGGTTTCTACGGTATCTGAAATGGATTTGGAGTAGATGATGGTGAGTGATCTTAGAGAGAAGATGAAAGAGTTTAGAGAGAATGCGGAGAAGATGAAGGGTTGAGTTCGTGGAGAAGAAGGTGAATGCAGAGTGTGAGAGGAAGTGGTTTTCAGAGAAATTATTTTCTTCCCCCACGTCAAACGGTCATGCACCCTCAGATTGCCATCTGTAACCCACTACTAATTTCCGAAGGTTCTAAAACGACACTTGGCAGGCGTGTGTCAGGGTGTGCGTGTGTTCCCAGTGCAAGCAGAGAGTATGTAAGTGGGTTTTAATTGTCTGAACAGTGACGTGGACTGCACTGCAGATAGGTTTTTAATACTTTAAAATTTGATTTGATTTAAGTTGCAGTGTTAATTATCTAGGGTCTTACATTCTCCCTATCTACAAAAATTTTCGTCCTCGAAAATTTAGAATTTACCTGTGAATAGGTGTGGATACAAGTCCTTTATGGCGCTCTCCACTTCCCACGTTGAGTCACCAGTTTTAGCGTCCCACACCACCTTCACTAAACGAACGTCCTTTCCCTTGTGTAGCTTGGTGCGAATGTCTTCAATGCGAACTGGTTGTAGCTCCAACGTTCGGTCTTGGCGCAGTTGAATGTTCTCCAGCTCCAAAACATGAGAAGGATTGGCTATATACTTTCTGAGTTGAGATACATGGAAGACCGGATGCAGATTTGATAATTGAGGAGGCAACGCAAGTTCATAAGCTACTGGTCCAATCTTCTTTAAATTCTGATACGGTCCTATGAACTTGGGAGACAGCTTCTTTGGACGAACAATTCTTCCTACCCCAGTGATCGGATTCAGTCTCAAGAAGACATGATCACCTGCAGCGAACTCCAATGATCTTCTTCTCCTATCCGCATATGATTTCTGCCTGCTCAGGGACGTCTTCAATCTATATTGGATCAACTTAACCTTCTCGGTTGTTTGCTGGATGAGCTCAGGTCCAGTTAGCACGTTCTCTCCCTCCTGAAACCAGCAAAGTGGCGTTCTGCACTTCTTCCCATAGAGAGCTTCAAACGGCGCCATTCCAATGCTGGCCTGGAAGCTGTTGTTGTCGTAGGTGAACTCTACTAACAGTAAGACTTCATCCCAAACGCCCATGTGATCTAGAACACACGTCCTCGTAAATCAAGGGATACTAAAGGGTATACGGGAATACATAGTCCTTGCTTGCAATTCTTCCACTTCTCTCGTAATGTCGTCATTCTTCTCGTTCCAGACCACTCTCACCCATCTGATGGACTTTCTCTTGAAACACTTGGTTGGGGTATCTCCCATACGTACTGGTTGGATCTATACAATTTGGTATCCCTAAATATGAGCATCTTCTAGCTCTAGCACATTATACGAGTTTCCATTATACTTCCAGAGTGGTGATGCGTGAAAACTAGATGATTAGTTAATTGAGAAGGCAATGGTATCTTCATAAGCTACAGTCCCAATGCGTCTACAATCCAAGAACCTTCGGTAGCAGCTTCCTGGGACAAGCGACTTCGTCCCACACTCATGTCTTTAGCGATTCTTCAGTGTTGACTGGTTTCAACTATAACGAACGGTTACGTTTGGGTAAGGACTAAATGTTTATGGGAAGATAATAAATTACAGGGGAATCCTGAAATAAGGAACCAGTAGATGACTTTGAAAGGTTAACGGATTGGTAACATAATACCGAACGAGAGAAATTATCATTAGGAAGAGTCACAAGTTTTTCAAGAGGAAAAGAATTAATTTTGAAGTATTTTACTATTGAATTAGAGTGTGAGACGGATAAACAGAAGCAACAGAGGAGAGAAAACATGAAAGATTAATCTGAATATCCCGGAATAAATTGATTATCGAAAACTAAGACAGTATATATATATAAATAGCAAATTCAAGTAAAGGCATAAGTGCCGAACGTTAAAGAACGAACGAACCCTAGCAGTCAAAGGACCCGAACGTCCGTTCATAGCCGAACGCTAAAAAAATGTTTGGCCACAATTGGTCAAACGATTAATCACCAGAAACAAAATGAATAAAATTTAAAAGTTTTATTCCAACTGACAGTTACTGTTTGAAGAATTGAGTATAGGTCGAGTGATTGAAAGAGAGTATCAAATGTATCAGGTTTAGGCAGAGAACTGATTTTCTTGATCATTTGGAGAAACGAGACTTCATCTGGCCCCTAATTGAGTCAAAGTAGGCGTTCGTACGAATATGTGAACGTCAGAATCGATCTACTTACCTACTGTGGAGTTAAACCCATCATTATCGTTTAAGTTCTCCAACAGATGATCATAAAGCAAAATTTATTGGTCAGTCTACCTTTAGTACTCTAATAGTACCTCAACCTTATGACCGATCGATAAAGGCAATTGGCTTAAGTTCTAAGTAACCCTATCTTGTTGTCGTGCGGTCTCAGAAGTTCTGCCTTTACGTTTTGACATGCTACACTATAACACATAAACCTAGCTACTTCTGCTTATAAATCTCGTTACTAAATTGATCGTGATGACCTAGCAAGAATCCATCTCCCAAATCACTATAAAGAACAAAATTCTTTTAGCTGAATTTTCAAGACACCGCCCATTCGTACTTAAAATCTACTCATTATTCACTTTCGATCGGTTCAGCCGAACGCTCACTTTATACTTCCAACCGATGCTCCTAATAACGTTCGTATCATCACTTATAATGTTAAGTGCCTGAATCTCTGAACTAACCCAACTCTCGGTCTGTCACTGCTTACACGGTCTAGTATTGGCACTTTGCTCATCCAGTACTTCACACTTCGAACAATTCTACACACAACTCTTCTTATCCTTAACACTCCTAGCAATGCTCTCAAATGCTTCATTCTGATTCATCCTTATTGTATACTAGTAAAACGTGCGTACTACATAACGAAACGTTCCACTCACTTAACTGATCCTTGGGTTTCATCCACTCTGCAAAAGCTACTTTGTAAAAAGTTACTGATGTTAATCTAACACCTAGCATAAGTGTGAAAGAGACTCAAATTTTTCTCTGAGTAGATGGCCGTGATGCCGCTTCAGGAAAACTCACCAATCCAAGCATTTATTACTGTTCGGTTACCTTATTGCTACTGACCGGTCTAACTTAAAAGAAACCGAACGTCGGTACACCATTCTCGTGAAGTATTCTCCTAAGTTAGTCAATTCTAGAAAATTACACTCTCACTAAATACGCATCTATCTCACAATCGGATATTAAAACTAATCCAATTGCTGACATTTACATTATCAGACCGAACCGCTTCCTTATCACAATAAATAAAACGGTGTACAGTAGGGCAGTTCATATCGCAAGAAAGTGCAGGTGATGATCGTACCTGAGTTCGTTGCTTCAGCGTCCGTTAAGACATATACTCATCCCACTTGTGCTCGGCCACCTCTTCCTGGTTGACCTCTTCCAGCATTTGGTGGCCCTAACCCTGCTCGTCCCCCCATGCTGCACTCGTTCTTGACATGTCCGCGTCCCCCACATTGAAGGCAATATTTCGATTCCACCAGTTGAGGACACGATGATCGGAGGAGTGGTCCTCCACACTTGAAACATTTCACGGTCTTTTTCTGCCCAAACCAACCGTCCGTCCCCAACGATTGTGACTGAGACCCCCTAGAAATAGATGGCAATAATGGACGAACGTAAGGATTCATCCTTGGGTTAGTATTATTCCTAGTGATTTCTATGATCTCCATCAGCTGTCTTTGGGTAGCTTCAGAGTGTGCCCTCGCAGCCTCCAGACTCTGCAAGGCGACCGTGTTTTGCTGTATCAAAGCAGCGTTCTGCTGTTGAAGTGCCTCTATTATGGATTCCAATAGCCTGATGTGGTCTGATGCATCACGCTCGGCAGGCTGAGGAAGTGATCTTGGTGCCATTTGTTCTCTCTGATAAGCAGAGAAAATAATCATTAGATAAATTCGGACGGTTTGACACTCTCTTCAAATGAAATGTTGAATACGCAGCACAAACATAGCATGCTCATAACCTACAGCGTTCCTTAAGGAACAAAACTGCTCTGATACCAATAAATGTAACATCCCAATAAATAGTAATTACTATTAATCAGAACTAATCACATTTACAGAAATTACAGTGCAGTCTTAATATTTACAACAGCTGCTCAAAATAAAAACCGAACGTACAAAGTTATACAGCGTTCAGTTTTCTAACTACCAGGCTTCAAAAATCTGGACGAACGGCCTTACAAAATAAATAACCGAACGTCTCAAAATACAGCACATAAACGCTAGCAATTTCTAAAGAACGAACACTCTACTGTTCAGCTTTAACCTCTACTTCTACCAAGTTGGCATCCTCCAAATTTTCTTCTTCCAGCATTGCTTCAAGGGGTGCCTCACCATCTGCTCACATCCACAACGGATGATCATTGCATTGACAAGACGGACATACAAAAACAGTAGACAACACAAGGAAATTGCAAAGGTAAGCTTAGGTAATTTAATTCATACCACCAACATAAACTTTAACTTATAAAATCAATCGTACAAATCAATAACAGTACATACACAAAGCATATTATAACTCATCCAAATTCTCATAAATGACGACTGTCCGGACTGTATGAAGCCATGTATCTACAGGCGTTCTTGCACCCGGGTGGTGTAGTAACTGGGATGCCCTCAACAGCTGCCACCCGAGGTTAACCCTATCAGTCCAAAGTACTCAGTAGGACTAGGGCCTCCTGCCATTCCCACGCATGACCTACTCCCCTCTACATGAGGATGAGCACTCACGGAATATCAGGATGAACAGCCATCAGCAGCTTTACCATGGTCATACTACATAACTTCTAACATTCACATCATGGAGACGTTCCTCCTTGGAACGCTCATTCACAATTCACTTCAATAAAGTTCATTCAAATACCATTCGCACATATTAACCAGTTCTCTTATTCACATTTTCATTCTATGTTCCACTCTCTTAATTTAAAGAACGTCCATCTTTTAATAAACAAAGACGAACGAATTACAGTACACTGCAACCTCGTTCCTGAACAAAAGAAACGAACCCTCATCCATTCACGGACGTTAAGAACACTTAATAATTTAATTGAGATTAAGACTAAAAGGTCAGAATAATACTTAGGAAAATTCTAAGTATAAAGACTTGAGGTTAAATAAAAAGGACAAACACATTTTAAATATATTCAAAGAATAATCAGAGCATTATTAAATTCGGAAACGAACACTGCCAGTCAATGACCGAACGTTAATTCAGAATTTTGAACGAACGCTAGTTACGTTCGCTCACGAAGCAATAATAAGGACGAGCATTCAGTATAAACCGAACCCTCCTTAGGTCGTACGCCAGGTCAATGACCGAGCACCAAAATAGAACGAACGCGCATTTGAACGAACGTTCAGTATCAGACCGAACGCTAACTAGGACGAACGCTCAATCTAAGACCGAGAGCTCATTTGGACGAACGCTCAGTCTAATACAAAGCGCTGCTTATGACGAACACTGGTAACAAAACCGAGCGTCCTAAATACTCTTCAATTTATTTTAAATGGTTGGACACTCTAAGCTGAGCCGAACGCTCAGAACTAGCTCTACACACAAATAACGCTCGTTCTCAATCAGAATCCTCTCCAAATGAAAGAATTCTTATTCTAAGTTATTTTCCAGGGAAACCGAACGGTATAAGACCGTTCGATGACGAGCGTACATCATCAATCAGAAAAGATCAGATTTCCAGATTTTTCATTCACATTAACTTCAAAATTTTCATACGATCCATAACTTAGAATTTATCTTTAACACAAATCTCATACATTACAGAATTCATATTATCATTTCATCAATACAGAATCTTCCATTTTCCAGTTTCAAACGTATCATCATCAACATCCAGTTCCAAGTATTATCATTCCAAATCATACAGAAATTCAATCATATTCCAAATCATACATCTCATTCTCTGCATACGGTTCAAACAACATTCATAATATACATCCAGGGCAACCATGCTTATTCAGGCACACTCAAAATTCATATATTTCATACATTTTAGACAACCAGTACACTTCATTACTGTCATAGACATCAAACCAGTATTAAATTAAATTACTAAAGCTTCCCTTACCTGGTCTAGCAGTGAACTCCCTAAACGATTGCTTGCTAACTCGCCCAAATACAGTTTCCTACCCGCAACGTGCTTCCCAAGTGTTTCACTAAATCTATCTACAAGAAATGTGGAAGAACTCAGATTTTATTCCAACATGCAGCAGTACCAGCGTCTGCATGCAACTCAGAACGGAGCGTTTTAGGGTTTGGAAGCTTACCGGTTTAGATCTTACTTCTGTTCGGTGTAAAACGCTGCTCACGGTGCAGGGAAGGTTTCTACGGTATCTGAAATGGATTTGGAGTAGATGATGGTGAGTGATCTTAGAGAGAAGATGAAAGAGTTTAGAGAGAATGCGGAGAAGATGAAGGGTTGAGTTCGTGGAGAAGAAGGTGAATGCAGAGTGTGAGAGGAAGTGGTTTTCAGAGAAATTATTTTCTTCCCCCACGTCAAACGGTCATGCACCCTCAGATTGCCATCTGTAACCCACTACTAATTTCCGAAGGTTCTAAAACGACACTTGGCAGGCGTGTGTCAGGGTGTGCGTGTGTTCCCAGTGCAAGCAGAGAGTATGTAAGTGGGTTTTAATTGTCTGAACAGTGACGTGGACTGCACTGCAGATAGGTTTTTAATACTTTAAAATTTGATTTGATTTAAGTTGCAGTGTTAATTATCTAGGGTCTTACAAAATACAGGGACTTCCGAACCTATTAAAAAAAAATATTAGCTGCACTGAACCGTTTCGGCCTACATAGAAAGATTCATTTTAATATTGGTAAAAGAAAAGAAAATAGAAGATCACAGGAAAAAGGAAAGATTCATTTTAATATTGGTAAAAGAAAAGAAAATAGAAGATCATAGGAAAAGGATTTGTGGCTGTATTCAGCCTTTTGGTTTAAAATGTGAACTTTTAAAATAAAAAAAGTGATGATTAAAATGAAGTTTGTAACATCCCAATAAATAGTAATTACCATTAATCAGAACTAATCACATTTACAGAAATTACAGTGCAGTCTTAATATTTACAACAGCTGCTCAAAATTTAAAACTGAACGTACTACAATTACAGCGTTCAGGATCTATCAAAATTATAACAAATTCTGGATGGACAGTACTGCAAAACTATATACAGAACTTCCAAAATACAGTACAGAAAATCTAACAGCTACTACTAAACGAGCACTCTACTGCTCAGCTTTAACTTCAACTTCTACCAAGTTGGCTTCCTCCAAATTTTCTTCTTCCAGCATTGTTTCCAGAGGTGCCTCACCATCTGCTCACATCCACAACGGATGATCATTGCATTGACAAGACGGACATACAGAAACAGTAGACAACACAAGGAAAACGCAAGGGTAAGCTTAGGTAATTTAATTTATACAATCAACATATTTTAACATAGTAAATCAATCATACATTTCATACAACATTAGATATATTTTCTCGCATACAGTAACTTATCCAAATTCTCATAATTAAAGACTGTCCGGACTGTATGAAGCCATGTATCTACAGGCGTTCTTGCACCCGGGTGGTGTGGTAACTGGGATACACTCAACAGCTGCCACCCGAGGTTAACCCTATCAGTCCAAAGTACTCAGTAGGACTAGGGCCTCCTGCCATTCCCACGCATGACCTACTCCCCTCTACATGAGGATGAGCACTCACGGAATATCAGGATGAACAGCCATCAGCAGCTTTACCATGGTCATACTACACTACTTCCCATATTCACATCATGGAGACGTTCCTCCTTGGAACGCTCATTCACAATCCAATCCCATAAAATTCATTCACACTATCATTCACACATTATTAACTATTCCTCTTATTCAGATTTCCATTCTGTGTTCCACTCTCTTAATTTAAACAAAGTTTATCATTTAATAGATTCAGATGATTGTATTACAGTACACTGCTATCACGTTTCTGAACAAAAGAAACGCACCATTATTCATTCACGGACGTTGAAACAATTGACTAATTTAATTGAAATTGAGTCTAAAAGATCCAAATAATACTTAGGAAAATTCTAAGTATAAAGACTTGAGGTTAAATGAAAAGGACCATCACAGTTTAAATGATTTCAAATAAATAATCAGAGCATTAGTAAATTCGGAAACGAACACTGCCAGTCAAAGACCGAACGTTAATTAATAAATTGAACGAACGCTGTGAAGTTCGCTCACGAGCAATGATAAGGACGAGCGTTCAGTAGAAACTGAACCCTCCTTAGGACGAACGCTAGGTCAATGACCGAGCACCAAATAGAACGAACGCTCATCTGGACGGACGTTCGGTATCAGACCGAACGCTAACTAGGACGAACGCTCAATCTAAGACCGAGAGTTCCTTTGGACGAACGCTCAGTCTAATACTAAGCGCTGCTTATGACGAACGCTGGTAAACAAAACCGAGCGTCCTAACTATACTTCAATTTATTTTCAATCGTGGTACAAGCTAGGCCAAGCCGAACGCTCACACTTAACTCTTGACACCAATAACGCTCGTTCTTAATCAGAGTCCTTTCCAAATGAAAGAACCCTTATTCTAAAGGATATTGCAGAGAAACCGAACGGTATAAGACCGTTCGATAACGAGCGTACATGATCAATCAGAGAAGATCAAAATTTCCAGATTTTTCAAACACGATAATTTCACAGATTTCATATGATTTGAACTTTAATAATTTCACCTTCACCATAAATCTCATACATTACAGAATTCATATTAGAATCTCATCAATACAGTATTTTCCAGTTTCCCAGTTCAAACATCTCATCATTTACATACAGTTCAAAACAACATCATTCCACACCATACAGAATTTCAATCACATTCCAGAATATACATCTCATTCTCTGCATACAGCTCAACCAATAACATCATCAACATATAATTCCCAAGTTTATCAGTCATATACAATCAGTACAATAGACTCGTGCTTGCATACTCCAAAATTCATAGATTTCATACAATTCAAACATTCAGTACACTTCATTGCTGTCATAAACATCAAACAAGTATTAAATTAAATTACTCAAGCTTCCCTTACCTGATCTAGCAGTGCACTTCCAAATGCTTATGGTTTCTCTAGTGCTCTCACGGCTTTCTATCCAGAAATTCACCCCACGATTTCTACTTAATCTAAGATACCAAAATCACATACAGTTCAGACCTATAATTCATTCATGCAACCAGAATTTGGTTTGCAGAAACAGAAGAAGAGAACGTTAAGGGAAGAGAACTTACCAGCCACAGAATTCTAACTTGTTCGGTTCTAATGAAAGCTTTCAACACCGAGAATTATTCTACGGTTTCTGAAATGGAAGCAGAGATGTTGGTAGTGAGTGATCTTAGAGAGAAGATGAAAGAGTTTAGAGAGAAGGCAGAGATGAAGAAAGCTAGAGTTTCGTGAGGAAGAGGGTGATTGCACGCAGAGAATGGGAAGAGTTTTCCTGAAAATTCACTTCCTTCCTTCACAGAAACTAACTCCCATTCTCCACACACCACTTGTCTTCCACTAACATTCTCAGAGTGCTCCAACCGTGACACATGGCAGGCGCATGCAGTGGAAGTGTGAGTGCATTTTGACGTGTCACGGTGCATTAATTGATGATCAGAGAATGAATTAGTGTGTATTAATTTATCAGGTTCTCACATTCCCCCTAACTACAAAAATTTTCGTCCTCGAAAATTATAAAGCTTACCAGGGAATAGGTGAGGGTACAATTCCTTCACAGCCTCTTCCACCTCCCATGTTGAATCACCAGTCTTTGCATTCCACACCACTTTCACGAGACGAACATCCTTTCCTTTGTAGAGTCTGGTGCGGCTGTCTTCCACACAAACAGGTTGCATCTCCAGTGTCCTGTCTGGGCGAATTTGGATGTCTTCTAACTCCAGTACATGTGATGGATCAGCTATATATTTCCGGAGTTGTGAAACATGAAAGACTGGATGAAGGTTGGACAGTTGAGGTGGTAAAGCCAGTTCATACGCAACTGATCCAATCCTCTTCAGAATTTGATATGGTCCAACGTATTTGGGAGAAAGCTTCTTTGGACGAAGGACTCTTCCCACTCCAGTGATTGGATTCAACCTCAGAAACACGTGATCTCCAGCAGCAAACTCTAAGGGCCTTCTTCTCTTATCAGCATACGATTTCTGTCTGCTTTGAGATGTTTTCAAACGTTCCTGTATCAGTTTCACCTTCTCAGTTGTTTGCTGGATCAAGTCAGGTCCGGTTAACACATTCTCGCCTTCTTGGAACCAACACAAAGGAGTCCTACACTTCCTTCCATAAAGAGCTTCAAACGGTGCCATTCCTATGCTTGCTTGAAAGCTGTTATTATATGTGAATTCAACAAGCGGCAGAACTTCATCCCATACTCCCATATGATCTATAACACACGTCCTCAACAAGTCTTCAAGAGTCTGGATGGTTCGCTCAGATTGTCCATCCGTCTGAGGGTGATAAGCAGAACTCATTTGCAGTTTGCTTCCCAATTCTCCTTGCAATGACTGCCAAAAACGAGATGTGAATCTCGTGTCTCGATCTGATATAATGCTTGAAGGAACTCCATGCAATCTAACAATCTCCTTAATGTACAATTTGGCCAAGTTTTTCATGGACATCTTTAAATTAACAGCCAGGAAATGGGCGCTCTTAGTCAATCTATCCACAATCACCCAAATTGAATCATGGTTTCGGACTGTACGTGGCAGATGAGTCACAAAATCCATGGAGATGCTGTCCCACTTCCATTCTGGAATTTCCAATGGCTGCAGCAATCCCCCTGGTCTTTGATGTTCAGCCTTGGCTCTTTGACAGGTTAAGCAAGAGGACACAAAACGTGCAATGTCACTCTTCATACCAGGCCACCAGAAGGATAAACGAAGGTCTTGATACATCTTAGTCATGCCAGGATGCATGCTAAGACGGCTGTGATGTCCCTCCTCCATTATAATCCGCTTCAGCTCACTGTCATTTGGAACGCACGTTCTTCCCATATATCGCAGTAGACCGTCCGTTCCAGCATTGAACCCCTTAGCCTGATCTGTACCAAGCACGCTCAAGATTTTCACCAATCCTTCATCCTCACGTTGCTTCATCCGAATTCTATCAAACACATCACTGGAAATTCTAAGATTACAGCATCTGATAACGTCCGTTCCCAAGTCGAACTGCAACCTTAGATCTCTAAAGCTTTCCACCAAATTCAGCTCCTTCACCATCATTGCAGAGACCCTTACGGCCTTCCTACTCAAAGCATCAGCCACCACATTAGCTTTTCCAGGATGATACAACAGTTCGAATTCATAATCCTTCAAGAATTCAAGCCACCTCCTTTGCCTCATATTTAATTCCTTTTGATCAAAGAGGTACTTGAGACTCTTGTGATCACTAAACACTTGGAACGTTGCACCATACAGATAATGCCTCCAGATCTTTAATGCAAACACGACTGCTGCTAGCTCCAAGTCGTGTGTGGGGTAATTCTTCTCATGAATTTTCAGCTGTCTGGAAGCATAAGCCACTGCCCTCCTTTCCTGCATCAGTACACAGCCCAAACCTTGATATGATGCATCACAATACACTTCAAAAGGTTTGGCTGTATCTGGAATGACCAACACAGGAGCGCTTGTTAATTTCTTCTTCAATTCCTGGAAGCTCTCCTCACATCTATCTGTCCAAGCAAACGGCTGGTCCTTCCTGGTGAGGTAAGTCAGAGGGGCTACTATCTTAGAAAATCCCTCAATGAATCTCCTATAATAGCCCGCGAGTCCCACAAAGCTTCTAACCTCTGTGACCGAACGGGGACTCTCCCAATCCAGCACTGCTTTCACCTTGGCTGGATCTACTGCAATACCACCAGCAGAAACAACATGCCCCAAGAATTGGATCTCCTTCATCCAAAATTCACACTTTGAACGTTTGGCATACAACTCTTTCTCCCTCAACACGCTCAAGACGATCCTCAAATGTTCTTCATGTTCGTCAAAGCTCTTGGAGTAAATGAGGATGTCATCAATAAATACCACCACAAATTTATCAAGGTACGGTCTGAAAATTCTGTTCATGTAATCCATGAAGATTGCAGGTGCGTTTGTCACTCCAAAGGGCATCACCACATACTCATAATGGCCATAGCGAGACCGAAATGCAGTCTTCTGAATGTCCTCCTCTTTTACTCTAATTTGATGATAGCCCGAACGTAAATCAATCTTAGAAAACACACACGCACCATGCAACTGATCCAGCATGTCATCTATCCTTGGGAGAGGATACTTGTTCTTGATGGTCAGCTTATTAAGTTGCCTATAATCAATGCATAGCCGAGAGCTGCCATCCTTCTTCTTACCCAACAACACTGGCGCTCCCCATGGTGAAGCACTTGGACGGATGAACCTCTTGTCCATCAATTCTTCAATCTGCTTCTTGAGCTCGGCCAATTCAGCTGGTGCCATTCTATATGGTTGAACCGAGATGGGTGCAGCAGTGGTTACCAGATCGATTGTGAATTCTACCTCACGGATGGGAGGTAGACCAGGGACTTCATCCGGAAAGACGTCCGGAAACTCATCTACTACAGTTCGTCCTTTACTACTCTCAATATTGGACGAACGTTCTCTCTCGTTGCCTTCATACGTCATGATAAGGAAGCAACTTGCTCCTTCCATGATGTCCTCCTTTAGTTGACCGAGAGTGAGTGACAATTCTTCATCTTCTTCATCTGGAAAGACTAACTCCTTCTTCCCACAATCAATGAGGATCCGATTGGTAGCCAACCAATCCATCCCCAAAATTACTTCTAAATCTTGAAGGGGTAAGCAAATGAGATTAACCTTATATCTACGCCCCTCAACTTCTATAGGACATCTTACACAAACTGTAGACGTCTTGATCCCACCAGCCGCTGGGGTTGACACCACCAGGTCAAACTGTAATTCACTCTCCACTATTCCCAGTTTCTCAACACACGCCTTCGAGATGAAGGAATGAGTTGCCCCCGAGTCATACAGTACACAACAAGGCTTTCCATACAACATGCAAGTGCTGGTGATGAGTGTACCTGAACGAGCAGCTTCAGCACCAGTGATTGCGTACACCCTTCCTGTGGCTTGCGCACGTCCACCTCTCCCTTGTTGGGTTCTCCCAGCGTTCGGCGGCCTCATTGCCGCACGTCCTCCCATATTGCACTCGTTCTCCAAGTGGCCATTCTGTCTGCAACGAGTACAATATTTTCCTCCTGGCAACTGTGGACAAGCCCACCGATAGTGTGGTCCTCCACACTGATAACAGGTTAAGCTTCTCGGCTGTCCAGATTGGCCAACAGTGACCAAAGCTTGTGATCCGCCAGAGGATTGAGTGGGACGAGTATATGGGGACCTTCTCACATTTGATGCACCTCTGGACAAAACCGGACCCCTACTCACTTGTTGTTTCTTATGTTGTTCGGCCTCAGCAATGTTCTTCTCAAGCACCTTTGCTCTCTCAACCATAGCGGGGAAGGATCTGATACACAGGCAGGATATTAATACTTTCATATCACTCCTCAACCCGTTCTCAAACTTCCTGCATTGCCATTCTTCGCTGGTAGCCATGGTATTGAAACGGACAAGATGTTTGAATTTGTTGGTGTATTCTGAGACGGACATACTGCCTTGCACCAATTGAAGGAACTCCACCTCCTTAGCAAAACGCACACTGTCTGGGAAATATTCTTCATAGAATTTAGTCCTGAAAACCTCCCAAGAAATTGGACTTTGGGCTTCGGTCAACATCATCTTCACACTTGACCACCAATGGCTAGCTTCTCCTGTCAACAAATATTCTGTAAATGCCAACCGATTGTCATTTGGACACCTCTTTGCATCATAGATCCGCTCCATATCCCTCAACCATTGATCCGCTTCATCCGGAAGCCCTTTGCCATTGAACTTGGCAGGATGGTGTTGCAAGAAGCTTTCCAAACTCCATTCTGCATGAGGTGCAGCATGAGAAGAAGAGGCTCCTGGTGTGCCTCTTGCAGCAGACAGCATGTCCATCAACTGTCGCTGCGTTGCTTCAGAGCTGACCCGTGAAGCCTCCAAACTATTCAGTGCTTCCTGGTTTTGCCTCATTAAGGCAGCGTTCTGTTCTATCAAAGTGGTGTTCTGTTGTTGAAGCCTGTCAATGACCGTCTCCAACATTCTGGTATTGTTAGAATTGTCAGCCTCGTTTGGCTGAGGTGGGGGAGGAAGTCTAGGCGCCATTCGTTTTCTGGACCAGAGAAAACGTACGTTAGCTATGTTCAAGAGTTAAAAATAATAACTCATCAACACACAATAAGCACACAACGAAAGTATAATGTACTCATAACCCTACATGTCCTTAAAAGAACAAAACTGCTCTGATACCAATAAATGTAACATCCCAATAAATAGTAATTACCATTAATCAGAACTAATCACATTTACAGAAATTACAGTGCAGTCTTAATATTTACAACAGCTGCTCAAAATTTAAAACTGAACGTACTACAATTACAGCGTTCAGGATCTATCAAAATTATAACAAATTATGGATGGACAGTACTGCAAAACTATATACAGAACTTCCAAAATACAGTACAGAAAATCTAACAGCTACTACTAAACGAGCACTCTACTGCTCAGCTTTAACTTCAACTTCTACCAAGTTGGCATCCTCCAAATTTTCTTCTTCCAGCATTGTTTCCAGAGGTGCCTCACCATCTGCTCACATCCACAACGGATGATCATTGCATTGACAAGACGGACATACAGAAACAGTAGACAACACAAGGAAAACGCAAGGGTAAGCTTAGGTAATTTAATTTATACAATCAACATATTTTAACATAGTAAATCAATCATACATTTCATACAACATTAGATATATTTTCTCGCATACAGTAACTTATCCAAATTCTCATAATTAAAGACTGTCCGGACTGTATGAAGCCATGTATCTACAGGCGTTCTTGCACCCGGGTGGTGTGGTAACTGGGATACACTCAACAGCTGCCACCCGAGGTTAACCCTATCAGTCCAAAGTACTCAGTAGGACTAGGGCCTCCTGCCATTCCCACGCATGACCTACTCCCCTCTACATGAGGATGAGCACTCACGGAATATCAGGATGAACAGCCATCAGCAGCTTTACCATGGTCATACTACACTACTTCCCATATTCACATCATGGAGACGTTCCTCCTTGGAACGCTCATTCACAATCCAATCCCATAAAATTCATTCACACTATCATTCACACATTATTAACTATTCCTCTTATTCAGATTTCCATTCTGTGTTCCACTCTCTTAATTTAAACAAAGTTTATCATTTAATAGATTCAGATGATTGTATTACAGTACACTGCTATCACGTTTCTGAACAAAAGAAACGCACCATTATTCATTCACGGACGTTGAAACAATTGACTAATTTAATTGAAATTGAGTCTAAAAGATCCAAATAATACTTAGGAAAATTATAAGTATAAAGACTTGAGGTTAAATGAAAAGGACCATCACAGTTTAAATGATTTCAAATAAATAATCAGAGCATTAGTAAATTCGGAAACGAACACTGCCAGTCAAAGACCGAACGTTAATTAATAAATTGAACGAACGCTGTGAAGTTCGCTCACGAGCAATGATAAGGACGAGCGTTCAGTAGAAACTGAACCCTCCTTAGGACGAACGCTAGGTCAATGACCGAGCACCAAATAGAACGAACGCTCATCTGGACGGACGTTCGGTATCAGACCGAACGCTAACTAGGACGAACGCTCAATCTAAGACCGAGAGTTCCTTTGGACGAACGCTCAGTCTAATACTAAGCGCTGCTTATGACGAACGCTGGTAAACAAAACCGAGCGTCCTAACTATACTTCAATTTATTTTCAATCGTGGTACAAGCTAGGCCAAGCCGAACGCTCACACTTAACTCTTGACACCAATAACGCTCGTTCTTAATCAGAGTCCTTTCCAAATGAAAGAACCCTTATTCTAAAGGATATTGCAGAGAAACCGAACGGTATAAGACCGTTCGATAACGAGCGTACATGATCAATCAGAGAAGATCAAAATTTCCAGATTTTTCAAACACGATAATTTCACAGATTTCATATGATTTGAACTTTAATAATTTCACCTTCACCATAAATCTCATACATTACAGAATTCATATTAGAATCTCATCAATACAGTATTTTCCAGTTTCCCAGTTCAAACATCTCATCATTTACATACAGTTCAAAACAACATCATTCCACACCATACAGAATTTCAATCACATTCCAGAATATACATCTCATTCTCTGCATACAGCTCAACCAATAACATCATCAACATATAATTCCCAAGTTTATCAGTCATATACAATCAGTACAATAGACTCGTGCTTGCATACTCCAAAATTCATAGATTTCATACAATTCAAACATTCAGTACACTTCATTGCTGTCATAAACATCAAACAAGTATTAAATTAAATTACTCAAGCTTCCCTTACCTGATCTAGCAGTGCACTTCCAAATGCTTATGGTTTCTCTAGTGCTCTCACGGCTTTCTATCCAGAAATTCACCCCACGATTTCTACTTAATCTAAGATACCAAAATCACATACAGTTCAGACCTATAATTCATTCATGCAACCAGAATTTGGTTTGCAGAAACAGAAGAAGAGAACGTTAAGGGAAGAGAACTTACCAGCCACAGAATTCTAACTTGTTCGGTTCTAATGAAAGCTTTCAACACCGAGAATTATTCTACGGTTTCTGAAATGGAAGCAGAGATGTTGGTAGTGAGTGATCTTAGAGAGAAGATGAAAGAGTTTAGAGAGAAGGCAGAGATGAAGAAAGCTAGAGTTTCGTGAGGAAGAGGGTGATTGCACGCAGAGAATGGGAAGAGTTTTCCTGAAAATTCACTTCCTTCCTTCACAGAAACTAACTCCCATTCTCCACACACCACTTGTCTTCCACTAACATTCTCAGAGTGCTCCAACCGTGACACATGGCAGGCGCATGCAGTGGAAGTGTGAGTGCATTTTGACGTGTCACGGTGCATTAATTGATGATCAGAGAATGAATTAGTGTGTATTAATTTATCAGGTTCTCACAAAGTTAAAATAGTTTTAAATCAAATTCCAATATATTTACATATTTTTAATATTAAAAAAATTATTTTCGTACATTCTGATTTAAGGATTGAAAGTTATATTTTGTTTTACAAATTTATTGAAAGAATAATTACAAAACAAAGATTTTATATTACTTCAATAACCATAACATTGTTGATGCAATCAATAACCAACATATTTTAAATTATAATGCTGAATTTGGTTCTAGGTAAAATGTTTGGTGGATTACATTATAAACAACGACAAGGCCATTTTCTTTCCTGGCCTAACCTCAATAGTCCAAAGACATTAATGAGTTGCGATAACTAGTCTTCAAATACATCACAGAAAAAGTTAACCTGAAAGTTAATGATCAAGAGAATTTTAGGATTATTTCTATGGTAAAGGAAAGTATTTTGGTGGTTGAGTTTGTTTTCAACTAATACCAGACTTCATTAAAAAATATATTATAATACTAACTGTAACGTCCCAAAAATATACATCATGCATATATAATAAAGAGTCATCATACATAATATAAGAAAGCAGTCAAGAGTAATTTAAGGATTACAGTCATCCTTAGAATAGTGCGGAATTGACAACAAGAGTATTTAGAATTTCTCCATGAAAATCACAGAGAATTTAAAACTTAAAATACACACGAGTTATTCCAAACATTAAGAATTATGAAATAAGACTAGCTAATCTAGGCTGCAGCACTGCCGTCTTCATCAAGAGCTGCTTCCAAAGTATTCTCCTCGCCATCTGCTCCCATCCAAGTGGATGATCATCGCCAAAGAAACATACCCAAACAACACACAACACAAACAATGCAAGGGTGAGCTAGATATAAAAAACATGTTATACAATCCAACATGATATGCAAAAGTCACTCATACATGGTAAACTAACATCACAAGACTTGTTACATTAAACCCCGACTTGTTACTTTATAGACCGACTCGTCCGGACCAGAATGATTACCGAGCTATGGCGGGTTATGCACTCGTGGTGGCCTCTACTGCTTTGCAAAGCCATTGCCAATGGGTTCCACCCTACCACTCTCACGAGGTTAGTCCGTTTCGCGCCCTGGAGCATACTGGAAGCCTCCAAGACTAGGACCTCCTGCTACTCCTCATCACATGGATCAATCCTCTCTACTTGAGAATGAAAGACCATTGGAGCGTCAGGAAAACCCTCAAGAATGAGCTACCATGAAATCATTCTGTACACCCCAAATCACCACCATATATCCTCTCCTTGAGGATCATGGAATTACGTCCACCACCATGTATCCTCTCATGAGGATCATGGAATTACGTCCCTGAATCATATTGTTAGTCCCGAATCACCAGATATCCATTTTATCACAGTAAATCCAACACACCTCATACATTCACATAAATCACTTCACAGTATATATTTTCCAAACCTTGCACGTAATTCAATTCAAGAGAAAATGAATTTAAAATCCAACATTTGTAGAATACTATTTGGACGAGCACTGTTCACCGAGCACAGTGGACGAACGTTACTGAACGAACACTACCTTCCAACCACTAGGCCGAACACTATTTGGACGTACGTTCGTTATCAATCACCAGGCCGAACGCTGTTGGACGAACGTTATCAAATCCTACACTATCAGGCCGAACGCTAAACCATCGAACACCAATACTAAATTCAACACTTGGACGAACGCGCAACGCTTGGAACCTAAGAATACTACTCAAGGCCGAACGCTCAACATTGCTATCCGAAAATACAATGTTAAGAACGATCGCTCAAACTCACTAATATTATAAGGCCGATCGTTAAAGATTTCAAATTATAATATCCAATTATGGCCGAACGCTCACAATCACAAATATCCATGAACGAACGCTTATGATCCAAACTAAGGAATCCAAATTAAAATCGAACGCTCAGAAGCGAGAATACCTTATCAAAACCGAACATTCAACAGAATAAGACCGAACGCTCAAAATTCCAAAACTTAAAACTATCAAGCCAAGACCGAACGCTCACAATTAGAATCAAGGAAAGACCGAACGCTCACAATCAGAATTAAACCAAAACTGAACGCTCACAATGAGAATTAAACTATGACTGAACGGTCAAAATCCAATCCTAAGAATACCAACTAACGGCCGAACACTGGTAACAAAACCGAGCGTCCTAAATACTCTTCAATTTATTTTAAATGGTTGGACACTCTAAGCTGAGCCGAACGCTCAAAACTAGCTCTACACACAAATAACGCTCGTTCTCAATCAGAATCCTCTCCAAATGAAAGAATTCTTATTCTAAGTTATTTTCCAGGGAAACCGAACGGTATAAGACCGTTCGATGACGAGCGTACATCATCAATCAGAAAAGATCAGATTTCCAGATTTTTCATTCACATTAACTTCAAAATTTTCATACGATCCATAACTTAGAATTTATCTTTAACACAAATCTCATACATTACAGAATTCATATTATCATTTCATCAATACAGAATCTTCCATTTTCCAGTTTCAAACGTATCATCATCAACATCCAGTTCCAAGTATTATCATTCCAAATCATACAGAAATTCAATCATATTCCAAATCATACATCTCATTCTCTGCATACGGTTCAAACAACATTCATAATATACATCCAGGGCAACCATGCTTATTCAGGCACACTCAAAATTCATATATTTCATACATTTTAGACAACCAGTACACTTCATTACTGTCATAGACATCAAACCAGAATTAAATTAAATTACTAAAGCTTCCCTTACCTGGTCTAGCAGTGAACTCCCTAAACGATTGCTTGCTAACTCGCCCAAATACAGTTTCCTACCCGCAACGTGCTTCCCAAGTGTTTCACTAAATCTATCTACAAGAAATGTGGAAGAACTCAGATTTTATTCCAACATGCAGCAGTACCAGCGTCTGCATGCAACTCAGAACGGAGCGTTTTAGGGTTTGGAAGCTTACCGGTTTAGATCTTACTTCTGTTCGGTGTAAAACGCTGCTCACGGTGCAGGGAAGGTTTCTACGGTATCTGAAATGGATTTGGAGTAGATGATGGTGAGTGATCTTAGAGAGAAGATGAAAGAGTTTAGAGAGAATGCGGAGAAGATGAAGGGTTGAGTTCGTGGAGAAGAAGGTGAATGCAGAGTGTGAGAGGAAGTGGTTTTCAGAGAAATTATTTTCTTCCCCCACGTCAAACGGTCATGCACCCTCAGATTGCCATCTGTAACCCACTACTAATTTCCGAAGGTTCTAAAACGACACTTGGCAGGCGTGTGTCAGGGTGTGCGTGTGTTCCCAGTGCAAGCAGAGAGTATGTAAGTGGGTTTTAATTGTCTGAACAGTGACGTGGACTGCACTGCAGATAGGTTTTTAATACTTTAAAATTTGATTTGATTTAAGTTGCAGTGTTAATTATCTAGGGTCTTACATTCTCCCTATCTACAAAAATTTTCGTCCTCGAAAATTTAGAATTTACCTGTGAATAGGTGTGGATACAAGTCCTTTATGGCGCTCTCCACTTCCCACGTTGAGTCACCAGTTTTAGCGTCCCACACCACCTTCACTAAACGAACGTCCTTTCCCTTGTGTAGCTTGGTGCGAATGTCTTCAATGCGAACTGGTTGTAGCTCCAACGTTCGGTCTTGGCGCAGTTGAATGTTCTCCAGCTCCAAAACATGAGAAGGATTGGCTATATACTTTCTGAGTTGAGATACATGGAAGACCGGATGCAGATTTGATAATTGAGGAGGCAACGCAAGTTCATAAGCTACTGGTCCAATCTTCTTTAAATTCTGATACGGTCCTATGAACTTGGGAGACAGCTTCTTTGGACGAACAATTCTTCCTACCCCAGTGATCGGATTCAGTCTCAAGAAGACATGATCACCTGCAGCGAACTCCAATGATCTTCTTCTCCTATCTGCATATGATTTCTGCCTGCTCAGGGACGTCTTCAATCTATATTGGATCAACTTAACCTTCTCGGTTGTTTGCTGGATGAGCTCAGGTCCAGTTAGCACGTTCTCTCCCTCCTGAAACCAGCAAAGTGGCGTTCTGCACTTCTTCCCATAGAGAGCTTCAAACGGCGCCATTCCAATGCTGGCCTGGAAGCTGTTGTTGTCGTAGGTGAACTCTACTAACAGTAAGACTTCATCCCAAACGCCCATGTGATCTAGAACACACGTCCTCGTAAATCAAGGGATACTAAAGGGTATACGGGAATACATAGTCCTTGCTTGCAATTCTTCCACTTCTCTCGTAATGTCGTCATTCTTCTCGTTCCAGACCACTCTCACCCATCTGATGGACTTTCTCTTGAAACACTTGGTTGGGGTATCTCCCATACGTACTGGTTGGATCTATACAATTTGGTATCCCTAAATATGAGCATCTTCTAGCTCTAGCACATTATACGAGTTTCCATTATACTTCCAGAGTGGTGATGCGTGAAAACTAGATGATTAGTTAATTGAGAAGGCAATGGTATCTTCATAAGCTACAGTCCCAATGCGTCTACAATCCAAGAACCTTCGGTAGCAGCTTCCTGGGACAAGCGACTTCGTCCCACACTCATGTCTTTAGCGATTCTTCAGTGTTGACTGGTTTCAACTATAACGAACGGTTACGTTTGGGTAAGGACTAAATGTTTATGGGAAGATAATAAATTACAGGGGAATCCTGAAATAAGGAACCAGTAGATGACTTTGAAAGGTTAACGGATTGGTAACATAATACCGAACGAGAGAAATTATCATTAGGAAGAGTCACAAGTTTTTCAAGAGGAAAAGAATTAATTTTGAAGTATTTTACTATTGAATTAGAGTGTGAGACGGATAAACAGAAGCAACAGAGGAGAGAAAACATGAAAGATTAATCTGAATATCCCGGAATAAATTGATTATCGAAAACTAAGACAGTATATATATATAAATAGCAAATTCAAGTAAAGGCATAAGTGCCGAACGTTAAAGAACGAACGAACCCTAGCAGTCAAAGGACCCGAACGTCCGTTCATAGCCGAACGCTAAAAAAATGTTTGGCCACAATTGGTCAAACGATTAATCACCAGAAACAAAATGAATAAAATTTAAAAGTTTTATTCCAACTGACAGTTACTGTTTGAAGAATTGAGTATAGGTCGAGTGATTGAAAGAGAGTATCAAATGTATCAGGTTTAGGCAGAGAACTGATTTTCTTGATCATTTGGAGAAACGAGACTTCATCTGGCCCCTAATTGAGTCAAAGTAGGCGTTCGTACGAATATGTGAACGTCAGAATCGATCTACTTACCTACTGTGGAGTTAAACCCATCATTATCGTTTAAGTTCTCCAACAGATGATCATAAAGCAAAATTTATTGGTCAGTCTACCTTTAGTACTCTAATAGTACCTCAACCTTATGACCGATCGATAAAGGCAATTGGCTTAAGTTCTAAGTAACCCTATCTTGTTGTCGTGCGGTCTCAGAAGTTCTGCCTTTACGTTTTGACATGCTACACTATAACACATAAACCTAGCTACTTCTGCTTATAAATCCGTTACTAAATTGATCGTGATGACCTAGCAAGAATCCATCTCCCAAATCACTATAAAGAACAAAATTCTTTTAGCTGAATTTTCAAGACACCGCCCATTCGTACTTAAAATCTACTCATTATTCACTTTCGATCGGTTCAGCCGAACGCTCACTTTATACTTCCAACCGATGCTCCTAATAACGTTCGTATCATCACTTATAATGTTAAGTGCCTGAATCTCTGAACTAACCCAACTCTCGGTCTGTCACTGCTTACACGGTCTAGTATTGGCACTTTGCTCATCCAGTACTTCACACTTCGAACAATTCTACACACAACTCTTCTTATCCTTAACACTCCTAGCAATGCTCTCAAATGCTTCATTCTGATTCATCCTTATTGTATACTAGTAAAACGTGCGTACTACATAACGAAACGTTCCACTCACTTAACTGATCCTTGGGTTTCATCCACTCTGCAAAAGCTACTTTGTAAAAAGTTACTGATGTTAATCTAACACCTAGCATAAGTGTGAAAGAGACTCAAATTTTTCTCTGAGTAGATGGCCGTGATGCCGCTTCAGGAAAACTCACCAATCCAAGCATTTATTACTGTTCGGTTACCTTATTGCTACTGACCGGTCTAACTTAAAAGAAACCGAACGTCGGTACACCATTCTCGTGAAGTATTCTCCTAAGTTAGTCAATTCTAGAAAATTACACTCTCACTAAATACGCATCTATCTCACAATCGGATATTAAAACTAATCCAATTGCTGACATTTACATTATCAGACCGAACCGCTTCCTTATCACAATAAATAAAACGGTGTACAGTAGGGCAGTTCATATCGCAAGAAAGTGCAGGTGATGATCGTACCTGAGTTCGTTGCTTCAGCGTCCGTTAAGACATATACTCATCCCACTTGTGCTCGGCCACCTCTTCCTGGTTGACCTCTTCCAGCATTTGGTGGCCCTAACCCTGCTCGTCCCCCCATGCTGCACTCGTTCTTGACATGTCCGCGTCCCCCACATTGAAGGCAATATTTCGATTCCACCAGTTGAGGACACGATGATCGGAGGAGTGGTCCTCCACACTTGAAACATTTCACGGTCTTTTTCTGCCCAAACCAACCGTCCGTCCCCAACGATTGTGACTGAGACCCCCTAGAAATAGATGGCAATAATGGACGAACGTAAGGATTCATCCTTGGGTTAGTATTATTCCTAGTGATTTCTATGATCTCCATCAGCTGTCTTTGGGTAGCTTCAGAGTGTGCCCTCGCAGCCTCCAGACTCTGCAAGGCGACCGTGTTTTGCTGTATCAAAGCAGCGTTCTGCTGTTGAAGTGCCTCTATTATGGATTCCAATAGCCTGATGTGGTCTGATGCATCACGCTCGGCAGGCTGAGGAAGTGATCTTGGTGCCATTTGTTCTCTCTGATAAGCAGAGAAAATAATCATTAGATAAATTCGGACGGTTTGACACTCTCTTCAAATGAAATGTTGAATACGCAGCACAAACATAGCATGCTCATAACCTACAGCGTTCCTTAAGGAACAAAACTGCTCTGATACCAATAAATGTAACATCCCAATAAATAGTAATTACTATTAATCAGAACTAATCACATTTACAGAAATTACAGTGCAGTCTTAATATTTACAACAGCTGCTCAAAATAAAAACCGAACGTACAAAGTTATACAGCGTTCAGTTTTCTAACTACCAGGCTTCAAAAATCTGGACGAACGGCCTTACAAAATAAATAACCGAACGTCTCAAAATACAGCACATAAACGCTAGCAATTTCTAAAGAACGAACACTCTACTGTTCAGCTTTAACCTCTACTTCTACCAAGTTGGCATCCTCCAAATTTTCTTCTTCCAGCATTGCTTCAAGGGGTGCCTCACCATCTGCTCACATCCACAACGGATGATCATTGCATTGACAAGACGGACATACAAAAACAGTAGACAACACAAGGAAATTGCAAGGTAAGCTTAGGTAATTTAATTCATACCACCAACATAAACTTTAACTTATAAAATCAATCGTACAAATCAATAACAGTACATACACAAAGCATATTATAACTCATCCAAATTCTCATAAATGACGACTGTCCGGACTGTATGAAGCCATGTATCTACAGGCGTTCTTGCACCCGGGTGGTGTAGTAACTGGGATGCCCTCAACAGCTGCCACCCGAGGTTAACCCTATCAGTCCAAAGTACTCAGTAGGACTAGGGCCTCCTGCCATTCCCACGCATGACCTACTCCCCTCTACATGAGGATGAGCACTCACGGAATATCAGGATGAACAGCCATCAGCAGCTTTACCATGGTCATACTACATAACTTCTAACATTCACATCATGGAGACGTTCCTCCTTGGAACGCTCATTCACAATTCACTTCAATAAAGTTCATTCAAATACCATTCGCACATATTAACCAGTTCTCTTATTCACATTTTCATTCTATGTTCCACTCTCTTAATTTAAAGAACGTCCATCTTTTAATAAACAAAGACGAACGAATTACAGTACACTGCAACCTCGTTCCTGAACAAAAGAAACGAACCCTCATCCATTCACGGACGTTAAGAACACTTAATAATTTAATTGAGATTAAGACTAAAAGGTCAGAATAATACTTAGGAAAATTCTAAGTATAAAGACTTGAGGTTAAATAAAAAGGACAAACACATTTTAAATATATTCAAAGAATAATCAGAGCATTATTAAATTCGGAAACGAACACTGCCAGTCAATGACCGAACGTTAATTCAGAATTTTGAACGAACGCTAGTTACGTTCGCTCACGAAGCAATAATAAGGACGAGCATTCAGTATAAACCGAACCCTCCTTAGGTCGTACGCCAGGTCAATGACCGAGCACCAAAATAGAACGAACGCGCATTTGAACGAACGTTCAGTATCAGACCGAACGCTAACTAGGACGAACGCTCAATCTAAGACCGAGAGCTCATTTGGACGAACGCTCAGTCTAATACAAAGCGCTGCTTATGACGAACACTGGTAACAAAACCGAGCGTCCTAAATACTCTTCAATTTATTTTAAATGGTTGGACACTCTAAGCTGAGCCGAACGCTCAAACTAGCTCTACACACAAATAACGCTCGTTCTCAATCAGAATCCTCTCCAAATGAAAGAATTCTTATTCTAAGTTATTTTCCAGGGAAACCGAACGGTATAAGACCGTTCGATGACGAGCGTACATCATCAATCAGAAAAGATCAGATTTCCAGATTTTTCATTCACATTAACTTCAAAATTTTCATACGATCCATAACTTAGAATTTATCTTTAACACAAATCTCATACATTACAGAATTCATATTATCATTTCATCAATACAGAATCTTCCATTTTCCAGTTTCAAACGTATCATCATCAACATCCAGTTCCAAGTATTATCATTCCAAATCATACAGAAATTCAATCATATTCCAAATCATACATCTCATTCTCTGCATACGGTTCAAACAACATTCATAATATACATCCAGGGCAACCATGCTTATTCAGGCACACTCAAAATTCATATATTTCATACATTTTAGACAACCAGTACACTTCATTACTGTCATAGACATCAAACCAGTATTAAATTAAATTACTAAAGCTTCCCTTACCTGGTCTAGCAGTGAACTCCCTAAACGATTGCTTGCTAACTCGCCCAAATACAGTTTCCTACCCGCAACGTGCTTCCCAAGTGTTTCACTAAATCTATCTACAAGAAATGTGGAAGAACTCAGATTTTATTCCAACATGCAGCAGTACCAGCGTCTGCATGCAACTCAGAACGGAGCGTTTTAGGGTTTGGAAGCTTACCGGTTTAGATCTTACTTCTGTTCGGTGTAAAACGCTGCTCACGGTGCAGGGAAGGTTTCTACGGTATCTGAAATGGATTTGGAGTAGATGATGGTGAGTGATCTTAGAGAGAAGATGAAAGAGTTTAGAGAGAATGCGGAGAAGATGAAGGGTTGAGTTCGTGGAGAAGAAGGTGAATGCAGAGTGTGAGAGGAAGTGGTTTTCAGAGAAATTATTTTCTTCCCCCACGTCAAACGGTCATGCACCCTCAGATTGCCATCTGTAACCCACTACTAATTTCCGAAGGTTCTAAAACGACACTTGGCAGGCGTGTGTCAGGGTGTGCGTGTGTTCCCAGTGCAAGCAGAGAGTATGTAAGTGGGTTTTAATTGTCTGAACAGTGACGTGGACTGCACTGCAGATAGGTTTTTAATACTTTAAAATTTGATTTGATTTAAGTTGCAGTGTTAATTATCTAGGGTCTTACAAAATACAGGGACTTCCGAACCTATTAAAAAAAAATATAGCTGCACTGAACCGTTTCGGCCTACATAGAAAGATTCATTTTAATATTGGTAAAAGAAAAGAAAATAGAAGATCACAGGAAAAAGGAAAGATTCATTTTAATATTGGTAAAAGAAAAGAAAATAGAAGATCATAGGAAAAGGATTTGTGGCTGTATTCAGCCTTTTGGTTTAAAATGTGAACTTTTAAAATAAAAAATGATGATTAAAATGAAGTTTGTAACATCCCAATAAATAGTAATTACCATTAATCAGAACTAATCACATTTACAGAAATTACAGTGCAGTCTTAATATTTACAACAGCTGCTCAAAATTTAAAACTGAACGTACTACAATTACAGCGTTCAGGATCTATCAAAATTATAACAAATTCTGGATGGACAGTACTGCAAAACTATATACAGAACTTCCAAAATACAGTACAGAAAATCTAACAGCTACTACTAAACGAGCACTCTACTGCTCAGCTTTAACTTCAACTTCTACCAAGTTGGCTTCCTCCAAATTTTCTTCTTCCAGCATTGTTTCCAGAGGTGCCTCACCATCTGCTCACATCCACAACGGATGATCATTGCATTGACAAGACGGACATACAGAAACAGTAGACAACACAAGGAAAACGCAAGGGTAAGCTTAGGTAATTTAATTTATACAATCAACATATTTTAACATAGTAAATCAATCATACATTTCATACAACATTAGATATATTTTCTCGCATACAGTAACTTATCCAAATTCTCATAATTAAAGACTGTCCGGACTGTATGAAGCCATGTATCTACAGGCGTTCTTGCACCCGGGTGGTGTGGTAACTGGGATACACTCAACAGTGCCACCCGAGGTTAACCCTATCAGTCCAAAGTACTCAGTAGGACTAGGGCCTCCTGCCATTCCCACGCATGACCTACTCCCCTCTACATGAGGATGAGCACTCACGGAATATCAGGATGAACAGCCATCAGCAGCTTTACCATGGTCATACTACACTACTTCCCATATTCACATCATGGAGACGTTCCTCCTTGGAACGCTCATTCACAATCCAATCCCATAAAATTCATTCACACTATCATTCACACATTATTAACTATTCCTCTTATTCAGATTTCCATTCTGTGTTCCACTCTCTTAATTTAAACAAAGTTTATCATTTAATAGATTCAGATGATTGTATTACAGTACACTGCTATCACGTTTCTGAACAAAAGAAACGCACCATTATTCATTCACGGACGTTGAAACAATTGACTAATTTAATTGAAATTGAGTCTAAAAGATCCAAATAATACTTAGGAAAATTCTAAGTATAAAGACTTGAGGTTAAATGAAAAGGACCATCACAGTTTAAATGATTTCAAATAAATAATCAGAGCATTAGTAAATTCGGAAACGAACACTGCCAGTCAAAGACCGAACGTTAATTAATAAATTGAACGAACGCTGTGAAGTTCGCTCACGAGCAATGATAAGGACGAGCGTTCAGTAGAAACTGAACCCTCCTTAGGACGAACGCTAGGTCAATGACCGAGCACCAAATAGAACGAACGCTCATCTGGACGGACGTTCGGTATCAGACCGAACGCTAACTAGGACGAACGCTCAATCTAAGACCGAGAGTTCCTTTGGACGAACGCTCAGTCTAATACTAAGCGCTGCTTATGACGAACGCTGGTAAACAAAACCGAGCGTCCTAACTATACTTCAATTTATTTTCAATCGTGGTACAAGCTAGGCCAAGCCGAACGCTCACACTTAACTCTTGACACCAATAACGCTCGTTCTTAATCAGAGTCCTTTCCAAATGAAAGAACCCTTATTCTAAAGGATATTGCAGAGAAACCGAACGGTATAAGACCGTTCGATAACGAGCGTACATGATCAATCAGAGAAGATCAAAATTTCCAGATTTTTCAAACACGATAATTTCACAGATTTCATATGATTTGAACTTTAATAATTTCACCTTCACCATAAATCTCATACATTACAGAATTCATATTAGAATCTCATCAATACAGTATTTTCCAGTTTCCCAGTTCAAACATCTCATCATTTACATACAGTTCAAAACAACATCATTCCACACCATACAGAATTTCAATCACATTCCAGAATATACATCTCATTCTCTGCATACAGCTCAACCAATAACATCATCAACATATAATTCCCAAGTTTATCAGTCATATACAATCAGTACAATAGACTCGTGCTTGCATACTCCAAAATTCATAGATTTCATACAATTCAAACATTCAGTACACTTCATTGCTGTCATAAACATCAAACAAGTATTAAATTAAATTACTCAAGCTTCCCTTACCTGATCTAGCAGTGCACTTCCAAATGCTTATGGTTTCTCTAGTGCTCTCACGGCTTTCTATCCAGAAATTCACCCCACGATTTCTACTTAATCTAAGATACCAAAATCACATACAGTTCAGACCTATAATTCATTCATGCAACCAGAATTTGGTTTGCAGAAACAGAAGAAGAGAACGTTAAGGGAAGAGAACTTACCAGCCACAGAATTCTAACTTGTTCGGTTCTAATGAAAGCTTTCAACACCGAGAATTATTCTACGGTTTCTGAAATGGAAGCAGAGATGTTGGTAGTGAGTGATCTTAGAGAGAAGATGAAAGAGTTTAGAGAGAAGGCAGAGATGAAGAAAGCTAGAGTTTCGTGAGGAAGAGGGTGATTGCACGCAGAGAATGGGAAGAGTTTTCCTGAAAATTCACTTCCTTCCTTCACAGAAACTAACTCCCATTCTCCACACACCACTTGTCTTCCACTAACATTCTCAGAGTGCTCCAACCGTGACACATGGCAGGCGCATGCAGTGGAAGTGTGAGTGCATTTTGACGTGTCACGGTGCATTAATTGATGATCAGAGAATGAATTAGTGTGTATTAATTTATCAGGTTCTCACATTCCCCCTAACTACAAAAATTTTCGTCCTCGAAAATTATAAAGCTTACCAGGGAATAGGTGAGGGTACAATTCCTTCACAGCCTCTTCCACCTCCCATGTTGAATCACCAGTCTTTGCATTCCACACCACTTTCACGAGACGAACATCCTTTCCTTTGTAGAGTCTGGTGCGGCTGTCTTCCACACAAACAGGTTGCATCTCCAGTGTCCTGTCTGGGCGAATTTGGATGTCTTCTAACTCCAGTACATGTGATGGATCAGCTATATATTTCCGGAGTTGTGAAACATGAAAGACTGGATGAAGGTTGGACAGTTGAGGTGGTAAAGCCAGTTCATACGCAACTGATCCAATCCTCTTCAGAATTTGATATGGTCCAACGTATTTGGGAGAAAGCTTCTTTGGACGAAGGACTCTTCCCACTCCAGTGATTGGATTCAACCTCAGAAACACGTGATCTCCAGCAGCAAACTCTAAGGGCCTTCTTCTCTTATCAGCATACGATTTCTGTCTGCTTTGAGATGTTTTCAAACGTTCCTGTATCAGTTTCACCTTCTCAGTTGTTTGCTGGATCAAGTCAGGTCCGGTTAACACATTCTCGCCTTCTTGGAACCAACACAAAGGAGTCCTACACTTCCTTCCATAAAGAGCTTCAAACGGTGCCATTCCTATGCTTGCTTGAAAGCTGTTATTATATGTGAATTCAACAAGCGGCAGAACTTCATCCCATACTCCCATATGATCTATAACACACGTCCTCAACAAGTCTTCAAGAGTCTGGATGGTTCGCTCAGATTGTCCATCCGTCTGAGGGTGATAAGCAGAACTCATTTGCAGTTTGCTTCCCAATTCTCCTTGCAATGACTGCCAAAAACGAGATGTGAATCTCGTGTCTCGATCTGATATAATGCTTGAAGGAACTCCATGCAATCTAACAATCTCCTTAATGTACAATTTGGCCAAGTTTTTCATGGACATCTTTAAATTAACAGCCAGGAAATGGGCGCTCTTAGTCAATCTATCCACAATCACCCAAATTGAATCATGGTTTCGGACTGTACGTGGCAGATGAGTCACAAAATCCATGGAGATGCTGTCCCACTTCCATTCTGGAATTTCCAATGGCTGCAGCAATCCCCCTGGTCTTTGATGTTCAGCCTTGGCTCTTTGACAGGTTAAGCAAGAGGACACAAAACGTGCAATGTCACTCTTCATACCAGGCCACCAGAAGGATAAACGAAGGTCTTGATACATCTTAGTCATGCCAGGATGCATGCTAAGACGGCTGTGATGTCCCTCCTCCATTATAATCCGCTTCAGCTCACTGTCATTTGGAACGCACGTTCTTCCCATATATCGCAGTAGACCGTCCGTTCCAGCATTGAACCCCTTAGCCTGATCTGTACCAAGCACGCTCAAGATTTTCACCAATCCTTCATCCTCACGTTGCTTCATCCGAATTCTATCAAACACATCACTGGAAATTCTAAGATTACAGCATCTGATAACGTCCGTTCCCAAGTCGAACTGCAACCTTAGATCTCTAAAGCTTTCCACCAAATTCAGCTCCTTCACCATCATTGCAGAGACCCTTACGGCCTTCCTACTCAAAGCATCAGCCACCACATTAGCTTTTCCAGGATGATACAACAGTTCGAATTCATAATCCTTCAAGAATTCAAGCCACCTCCTTTGCCTCATATTTAATTCCTTTTGATCAAAGAGGTACTTGAGACTCTTGTGATCACTAAACACTTGGAACGTTGCACCATACAGATAATGCCTCCAGATCTTTAATGCAAACACGACTGCTGCTAGCTCCAAGTCGTGTGTGGGGTAATTCTTCTCATGAATTTTCAGCTGTCTGGAAGCATAAGCCACTGCCCTCCTTTCCTGCATCAGTACACAGCCCAAACCTTGATATGATGCATCACAATACACTTCAAAAGGTTTGGCTGTATCTGGAATGACCAACACAGGAGCGCTTGTTAATTTCTTCTTCAATTCCTGGAAGCTCTCCTCACATCTATCTGTCCAAGCAAACGGCTGGTCCTTCCTGGTGAGGTAAGTCAGAGGGGCTACTATCTTAGAAAATCCCTCAATGAATCTCCTATAATAGCCCGCGAGTCCCACAAAGCTTCTAACCTCTGTGACCGAACGGGGACTCTCCCAATCCAGCACTGCTTTCACCTTGGCTGGATCTACTGCAATACCACCAGCAGAAACAACATGCCCCAAGAATTGGATCTCCTTCATCCAAAATTCACACTTTGAACGTTTGGCATACAACTCTTTCTCCCTCAACACGCTCAAGACGATCCTCAAATGTTCTTCATGTTCGTCAAAGCTCTTGGAGTAAATGAGGATGTCATCAATAAATACCACCACAAATTTATCAAGGTACGGTCTGAAAATTCTGTTCATGTAATCCATGAAGATTGCAGGTGCGTTTGTCACTCCAAAGGGCATCACCACATACTCATAATGGCCATAGCGAGACCGAAATGCAGTCTTCTGAATGTCCTCCTCTTTTACTCTAATTTGATGATAGCCCGAACGTAAATCAATCTTAGAAAACACACACGCACCATGCAACTGATCCAGCATGTCATCTATCCTTGGGAGAGGATACTTGTTCTTGATGGTCAGCTTATTAAGTTGCCTATAATCAATGCATAGCCGAGAGCTGCCATCCTTCTTCTTACCCAACAACACTGGCGCTCCCCATGGTGAAGCACTTGGACGGATGAACCTCTTGTCCATCAATTCTTCAATCTGCTTCTTGAGCTCGGCCAATTCAGCTGGTGCCATTCTATATGGTTGAACCGAGATGGGTGCAGCAGTGGTTACCAGATCGATTGTGAATTCTACCTCACGGATGGGAGGTAGACCAGGGACTTCATCCGGAAAGACGTCCGGAAACTCATCTACTACAGTTCGTCCTTTACTACTCTCAATATTGGACGAACGTTCTCTCTCGTTGCCTTCATACGTCATGATAAGGAAGCAACTTGCTCCTTCCATGATGTCCTCCTTTAGTTGACCGAGAGTGAGTGACAATTCTTCATCTTCTTCATCTGGAAAGACTAACTCCTTCTTCCCACAATCAATGAGGATCCGATTGGTAGCCAACCAATCCATCCCCAAAATTACTTCTAAATCTTGAAGGGGTAAGCAAATGAGATTAACCTTATATCTACGCCCCTCAACTTCTATAGGACATCTTACACAAACTGTAGACGTCTTGATCCCACCAGCCGCTGGGGTTGACACCACCAGGTCAAACTGTAATTCACTCTCCACTATTCCCAGTTTCTCAACACACGCCTTCGAGATGAAGGAATGAGTTGCCCCCGAGTCATACAGTACACAACAAGGCTTTCCATACAACATGCAAGTGCTGGTGATGAGTGTACCTGAACGAGCAGCTTCAGCACCAGTGATTGCGTACACCCTTCCTGTGGCTTGCGCACGTCCACCTCTCCCTTGTTGGGTTCTCCCAGCGTTCGGCGGCCTCATTGCCGCACGTCCTCCCATATTGCACTCGTTCTCCAAGTGGCCATTCTGTCTGCAACGAGTACAATATTTTCCTCCTGGCAACTGTGGACAAGCCCACCGATAGTGTGGTCCTCCACACTGATAACAGGTTAAGCTTCTCGGCTGTCCAGATTGGCCAACAGTGACCAAAGCTTGTGATCCGCCAGAGGATTGAGTGGGACGAGTATATGGGGACCTTCTCACATTTGATGCACCTCTGGACAAAACCGGACCCCTACTCACTTGTTGTTTCTTATGTTGTTCGGCCTCAGCAATGTTCTTCTCAAGCACCTTTGCTCTCTCAACCATAGCGGGGAAGGATCTGATACACAGGCAGGATATTAATACTTTCATATCACTCCTCAACCCGTTCTCAAACTTCCTGCATTGCCATTCTTCGCTGGTAGCCATGGTATTGAAACGGACAAGATGTTTGAATTTGTTGGTGTATTCTGAGACGGACATACTGCCTTGCACCAATTGAAGGAACTCCACCTCCTTAGCAAAACGCACACTGTCTGGGAAATATTCTTCATAGAATTTAGTCCTGAAAACCTCCCAAGAAATTGGACTTTGGGCTTCGGTCAACATCATCTTCACACTTGACCACCAATGGCTAGCTTCTCCTGTCAACAAATATTCTGTAAATGCCAACCGATTGTCATTTGGACACCTCTTTGCATCATAGATCCGCTCCATATCCCTCAACCATTGATCCGCTTCATCCGGAAGCCCTTTGCCATTGAACTTGGCAGGATGGTGTTGCAAGAAGCTTTCCAAACTCCATTCTGCATGAGGTGCAGCATGAGAAGAAGAGGCTCCTGGTGTGCCTCTTGCAGTAGACAGCATGTCCATCAACTGTCGCTGCGTTGCTTCAGAGCTGACCCGTGAAGCCTCCAAACTATTCAGTGCTTCCTGGTTTTGCCTCATTAAGGCAGCGTTCTGTTCTATCAAAGTGGTGTTCTGTTGTTGAAGCCTGTCAATGACCGTCTCCAACATTCTGGTATTGTTAGAATTGTCAGCCTCGTTTGGCTGAGGTGGGGGAGGAAGTCTAGGCGCCATTCGTTTTCTGGACCAGAGAAAACGTACGTTAGCTATGTTCAAGAGTTAAAAATAATAACTCATCAACACACAATAAGCACACAACGAAAGTATAATGTACTCATAACCCTACATGTCCTTAAAAGAACAAAACTGCTCTGATACCAATAAATGTAACATCCCAATAAATAGTAATTACCATTAATCAGAACTAATCACATTTACAGAAATTACAGTGCAGTCTTAATATTTACAACAGCTGCTCAAAATTTAAAACTGAACGTACTACAATTACAGCGTTCAGGATCTATCAAAATTATAACAAATTATGGATGGACAGTACTGCAAAACTATATACAGAACTTCCAAAATACAGTACAGAAAATCTAACAGCTACTACTAAACGAGCACTCTACTGCTCAGCTTTAACTTCAACTTCTACCAAGTTGGCATCCTCCAAATTTTCTTCTTCCAGCATTGTTTCCAGAGGTGCCTCACCATCTGCTCACATCCACAACGGATGATCATTGCATTGACAAGACGGACATACAGAAACAGTAGACAACACAAGGAAAACGCAAGGGTAAGCTTAGGTAATTTAATTTATACAATCAACATATTTTAACATAGTAAATCAATCATACATTTCATACAACATTAGATATATTTTCTCGCATACAGTAACTTATCCAAATTCTCATAATTAAAGACTGTCCGGACTGTATGAAGCCATGTATCTACAGGCGTTCTTGCACCCGGGTGGTGTGGTAACTGGGATACACTCAACAGCTGCCACCCGAGGTTAACCCTATCAGTCCAAAGTACTCAGTAGGACTAGGGCCTCCTGCCATTCCCACGCATGACCTACTCCCCTCTACATGAGGATGAGCACTCACGGAATATCAGGATGAACAGCCATCAGCAGCTTTACCATGGTCATACTACACTACTTCCCATATTCACATCATGGAGACGTTCCTCCTTGGAACGCTCATTCACAATCCAATCCCATAAAATTCATTCACACTATCATTCACACATTATTAACTATTCCTCTTATTCAGATTTCCATTCTGTGTTCCACTCTCTTAATTTAAACAAAGTTTATCATTTAATAGATTCAGATGATTGTATTACAGTACACTGCTATCACGTTTCTGAACAAAAGAAACGCACCATTATTCATTCACGGACGTTGAAACAATTGACTAATTTAATTGAAATTGAGTCTAAAAGATCCAAATAATACTTAGGAAAATTATAAGTATAAAGACTTGAGGTTAAATGAAAAGGACCATCACAGTTTAAATGATTTCAAATAAATAATCAGAGCATTAGTAAATTCGGAAACGAACACTGCCAGTCAAAGACCGAACGTTAATTAATAAATTGAACGAACGCTGTGAAGTTCGCTCACGAGCAATGATAAGGACGAGCGTTCAGTAGAAACTGAACCCTCCTTAGGACGAACGCTAGGTCAATGACCGAGCACCAAATAGAACGAACGCTCATCTGGACGGACGTTCGGTATCAGACCGAACGCTAACTAGGACGAACGCTCAATCTAAGACCGAGAGTTCCTTTGGACGAACGCTCAGTCTAATACTAAGCGCTGCTTATGACGAACGCTGGTAAACAAAACCGAGCGTCCTAACTATACTTCAATTTATTTTCAATCGTGGTACAAGCTAGGCCAAGCCGAACGCTCACACTTAACTCTTGACACCAATAACGCTCGTTCTTAATCAGAGTCCTTTCCAAATGAAAGAACCCTTATTCTAAAGGATATTGCAGAGAAACCGAACGGTATAAGACCGTTCGATAACGAGCGTACATGATCAATCAGAGAAGATCAAAATTTCCAGATTTTTCAAACACGATAATTTCACAGATTTCATATGATTTGAACTTTAATAATTTCACCTTCACCATAAATCTCATACATTACAGAATTCATATTAGAATCTCATCAATACAGTATTTTCCAGTTTCCCAGTTCAAACATCTCATCATTTACATACAGTTCAAAACAACATCATTCCACACCATACAGAATTTCAATCACATTCCAGAATATACATCTCATTCTCTGCATACAGCTCAACCAATAACATCATCAACATATAATTCCCAAGTTTATCAGTCATATACAATCAGTACAATAGACTCGTGCTTGCATACTCCAAAATTCATAGATTTCATACAATTCAAACATTCAGTACACTTCATTGCTGTCATAAACATCAAACAAGTATTAAATTAAATTACTCAAGCTTCCCTTACCTGATCTAGCAGTGCACTTCCAAATGCTTATGGTTTCTCTAGTGCTCTCACGGCTTTCTATCCAGAAATTCACCCCACGATTTCTACTTAATCTAAGATACCAAAATCACATACAGTTCAGACCTATAATTCATTCATGCAACCAGAATTTGGTTTGCAGAAACAGAAGAAGAGAACGTTAAGGGAAGAGAACTTACCAGCCACAGAATTCTAACTTGTTCGGTTCTAATGAAAGCTTTCAACACCGAGAATTATTCTACGGTTTCTGAAATGGAAGCAGAGATGTTGGTAGTGAGTGATCTTAGAGAGAAGATGAAAGAGTTTAGAGAGAAGGCAGAGATGAAGAAAGCTAGAGTTTCGTGAGGAAGAGGGTGATTGCACGCAGAGAATGGGAAGAGTTTTCCTGAAAATTCACTTCCTTCCTTCACAGAAACTAACTCCCATTCTCCACACACCACTTGTCTTCCACTAACATTCTCAGAGTGCTCCAACCGTGACACATGGCAGGCGCATGCAGTGGAAGTGTGAGTGCATTTTGACGTGTCACGGTGCATTAATTGATGATCAGAGAATGAATTAGTGTGTATTAATTTATCAGGTTCTCACAAAGTTAAAATAGTTTTAAATCAAATTCCAATATATTTACATATTTTTAATATTAAAAAAATTATTTTCGTACATTCTGATTTAAGGATTGAAAGTTATATTTTGTTTTACAAATTTATTGAAAGAATAATTACAAAACAAAGATTTTATATTACTTCAATAACCATAACATTGTTGATGCAATCAATAACCAACATATTTTAAATTATAATGCTGAATTTGGTTCTAGGTAAAATGTTTGGTGGATTACATTATAAACAACGACAAGGCCATTTTCTTTCCTGGCCTAACCTCAATAGTCCAAAGACATTAATGAGTTGCGATAACTAGTCTTCAAATACATCACAGAAAAAGTTAACCTGAAAGTTAATGATCAAGAGAATTTTAGGATTATTTCTATGGTAAAGGAAAGTATTTTGGTGGTTGAGTTTGTTTTCAACTAATACCAGACTTCATTAAAAAATATATTATAATACTAACTGTAACGTCCCAAAAATATACATCATGCATATATAATAAAGAGTCATCATACATAATATAAGAAAGCAGTCAAGAGTAATTTAAGGATTACAGTCATCCTTAGAATAGTGCGGAATTGACAACAAGAGTATTTAGAATTTCTCCATGAAAATCACAGAGAATTTAAAACTTAAAATACACACGAGTTATTCCAAACATTAAGAATTATGAAATAAGACTAGCTAATCTAGGCTGCAGCACTGCCGTCTTCATCAAGAGCTGCTTCCAAAGTATTCTCCTCGCCATCTGCTCCCATCCAAGTGGATGATCATCGCCAAAGAAACATACCCAAACAACACACAACACAAACAATGCAAGGGTGAGCTAGATATAAAAAACATGTTATACAATCCAACATGATATGCAAAAGTCACTCATACATGGTAAACTAACATCACAAGACTTGTTACATTAAACCCCGACTTGTTACTTTATAGACCGACTCGTCCGGACCAGAATGATTACCGAGCTATGGCGGGTTATGCACTCGTGGTGGCCTCTACTGCTTTGCAAAGCCATTGCCAATGGGTTCCACCCTACCACTCTCACGAGGTTAGTCCGTTTCGCGCCCTGGAGCATACTGGAAGCCTCCAAGACTAGGACCTCCTGCTACTCCTCATCACATGGATCAATCCTCTCTACTTGAGAATGAAAGACCATTGGAGCGTCAGGAAAACCCTCAAGAATGAGCTACCATGAAATCATTCTGTACACCCCAAATCACCACCATATATCCTCTCCTTGAGGATCATGGAATTACGTCCACCACCATGTATCCTCTCATGAGGATCATGGAATTACGTCCCTGAATCATATTGTTAGTCCCGAATCACCAGATATCCATTTTATCACAGTAAATCCAACACACCTCATACATTCACATAAATCACTTCACAGTATATATTTTCCAAACCTTGCACGTAATTCAATTCAAGAGAAAATGAATTTAAAATCCAACATTTGCAGAATACTATTTGGACGAGCACTGTTCACCGAGCACAGTGGACGAACGTTACTGAACGAACACTACCTTCCAACCACTAGGCCGAACACTATTTGGACGTACGTTCGTTATCAATCACCAGGCCGAACGCTGTTGGACGAACGTTATCAAATCCTACACTATCAGGCCGAACGCTAAACCATCGAACACCAATACTAAATTCAACACTTGGACGAACGCGCAACGCTTGGAACCTAAGAATACTACTCAAGGCCGAACGCTCAACATTGCTATCCGAAAATACAATGTTAAGAACGATCGCTCAAACTCACTAATATTATAAGGCCGATCGTTAAAGATTTCAAATTATAATATCCAATTATGGCCGAACGCTCACAATCACAAATATCCATGAACGAACGCTTATGATCCAAACTAAGGAATCCAAATTAAAATCGAACGCTCAGAAGCGAGAATACCTTATCAAAACCGAACATTCAACAGAATAAGACCGAACGCTCAAAATTCCAAAACTTAAAACTATCAAGCCAAGACCGAACGCTCACAATTAGAATCAAGGAAAGACCGAACGCTCACAATCAGAATTAAACCAAAACTGAACGCTCACAATGAGAATTAAACTATGACTGAACGGTCAAAATCCAATCCTAAGAATACCAACTAACGGCCGAACACTGGTAACAAAACCGAGCGTCCTAAATACTCTTCAATTTATTTTAAATGGTTGGACACTCTAAGCTGAGCCGAACGCTCAAAACTAGCTCTACACACAAATAACGCTCGTTCTCAATCAGAATCCTCTCCAAATGAAAGAATTCTTATTCTAAGTTATTTTCCAGGGAAACCGAACGGTATAAGACCGTTCGATGACGAGCGTACATCATCAATCAGAAAAGATCAGATTTCCAGATTTTTCATTCACATTAACTTCAAAATTTTCATACGATCCATAACTTAGAATTTATCTTTAACACAAATCTCATACATTACAGAATTCATATTATCATTTCATCAATACAGAATCTTCCATTTTCCAGTTTCAAACGTATCATCATCAACATCCAGTTCCAAGTATTATCATTCCAAATCATACAGAAATTCAATCATATTCCAAATCATACATCTCATTCTCTGCATACGGTTCAAACAACATTCATAATATACATCCAGGGCAACCATGCTTATTCAGGCACACTCAAAATTCATATATTTCATACATTTTAGACAACCAGTACACTTCATTACTGTCATAGACATCAAACCAGAATTAAATTAAATTACTAAAGCTTCCCTTACCTGGTCTAGCAGTGAACTCCCTAAACGATTGCTTGCTAACTCGCCCAAATACAGTTTCCTACCCGCAACGTGCTTCCCAAGTGTTTCACTAAATCTATCTACAAGAAATGTGGAAGAACTCAGATTTTATTCCAACATGCAGCAGTACCAGCGTCTGCATGCAACTCAGAACGGAGCGTTTTAGGGTTTGGAAGCTTACCGGTTTAGATCTTACTTCTGTTCGGTGTAAAACGCTGCTCACGGTGCAGGGAAGGTTTCTACGGTATCTGAAATGGATTTGGAGTAGATGATGGTGAGTGATCTTAGAGAGAAGATGAAAGAGTTTAGAGAGAATGCGGAGAAGATGAAGGGTTGAGTTCGTGGAGAAGAAGGTGAATGCAGAGTGTGAGAGGAAGTGGTTTTCAGAGAAATTATTTTCTTCCCCCACGTCAAACGGTCATGCACCCTCAGATTGCCATCTGTAACCCACTACTAATTTCCGAAGGTTCTAAAACGACACTTGGCAGGCGTGTGTCAGGGTGTGCGTGTGTTCCCAGTGCAAGCAGAGAGTATGTAAGTGGGTTTTAATTGTCTGAACAGTGACGTGGACTGCACTGCAGATAGGTTTTTAATACTTTAAAATTTGATTTGATTTAAGTTGCAGTGTTAATTATCTAGGGTCTTACATTCTCCCTATCTACAAAAATTTTCGTCCTCGAAAATTTAGAATTTACCTGTGAATAGGTGTGGATACAAGTCCTTTATGGCGCTCTCCACTTCCCACGTTGAGTCACCAGTTTTAGCGTCCCACACCACCTTCACTAAACGAACGTCCTTTCCCTTGTGTAGCTTGGTGCGAATGTCTTCAATGCGAACTGGTTGTAGCTCCAACGTTCGGTCTTGGCGCAGTTGAATGTTCTCCAGCTCCAAAACATGAGAAGGATTGGCTATATACTTTCTGAGTTGAGATACATGGAAGACCGGATGCAGATTTGATAATTGAGGAGGCAACGCAAGTTCATAAGCTACTGGTCCAATCTTCTTTAAATTCTGATACGGTCCTATGAACTTGGGAGACAGCTTCTTTGGACGAACAATTCTTCCTACCCCAGTGATCGGATTCAGTCTCAAGAAGACATGATCACCTGCAGCGAACTCCAATGATCTTCTTCTCCTATCCGCATATGATTTCTGCCTGCTCAGGGACGTCTTCAATCTATATTGGATCAACTTAACCTTCTCGGTTGTTTGCTGGATGAGCTCAGGTCCAGTTAGCACGTTCTCTCCCTCCTGAAACCAGCAAAGTGGCGTTCTGCACTTCTTCCCATAGAGAGCTTCAAACGGCGCCATTCCAATGCTGGCCTGGAAGCTGTTGTTGTCGTAGGTGAACTCTACTAACAGTAAGACTTCATCCCAAACGCCCATGTGATCTAGAACACACGTCCTCGTAAATCAAGGGATACTAAAGGGTATACGGGAATACATAGTCCTTGCTTGCAATTCTTCCACTTCTCTCGTAATGTCGTCATTCTTCTCGTTCCAGACCACTCTCACCCATCTGATGGACTTTCTCTTGAAACACTTGGTTGGGGTATCTCCCATACGTACTGGTTGGATCTATACAATTTGGTATCCCTAAATATGAGCATCTTCTAGCTCTAGCACATTATACGAGTTTCCATTATACTTCCAGAGTGGTGATGCGTGAAAACTAGATGATTAGTTAATTGAGAAGGCAATGGTATCTTCATAAGCTACAGTCCCAATGCGTCTACAATCCAAGAACCTTCGGTAGCAGCTTCCTGGGACAAGCGACTTCGTCCCACACTCATGTCTTTAGCGATTCTTCAGTGTTGACTGGTTTCAACTATAACGAACGGTTACGTTTGGGTAAGGACTAAATGTTTATGGGAAGATAATAAATTACAGGGGAATCCTGAAATAAGGAACCAGTAGATGACTTTGAAAGGTTAACGGATTGGTAACATAATACCGAACGAGAGAAATTATCATTAGGAAGAGTCACAAGTTTTTCAAGAGGAAAAGAATTAATTTTGAAGTATTTTACTATTGAATTAGAGTGTGAGACGGATAAACAGAAGCAACAGAGGAGAGAAAACATGAAAGATTAATCTGAATATCCCGGAATAAATTGATTATCGAAAACTAAGACAGTATATATATATAAATAGCAAATTCAAGTAAAGGCATAAGTGCCGAACGTTAAAGAACGAACGAACCCTAGCAGTCAAGGACCCGAACGTCCGTTCATAGCCGAACGCTAAAAAAATGTTTGGCCACAATTGGTCAAACGATTAATCACCAGAAACAAAATGAATAAAATTTAAAAGTTTTATTCCAACTGACAGTTACTGTTTGAAGAATTGAGTATAGGTCGAGTGATTGAAAGAGAGTATCAAATGTATCAGGTTTAGGCAGAGAACTGATTTTCTTGATCATTTGGAGAAACGAGACTTCATCTGGCCCCTAATTGAGTCAAAGTAGGCGTTCGTACGAATATGTGAACGTCAGAATCGATCTACTTACCTACTGTGGAGTTAAACCCATCATTATCGTTTAAGTTCTCCAACAGATGATCATAAAGCAAAATTTATTGGTCAGTCTACCTTAGTACTCTAATAGTACCTCAACCTTATGACCGATCGATAAAGGCAATTGGCTTAAGTTCTAAGTAACCCTATCTTGTTGTCGTGCGGTCTCAGAAGTTCTGCCTTTACGTTTTGACATGCTACACTATAACACATAAACCTAGCTACTTCTGCTTATAAATCCCGTTACTAAATTGATCGTGATGACCTAGCAAGAATCCATCTCCCAAATCACTATAAAGAACAAAATTCTTTTAGCTGAATTTTCAAGACACCGCCCATTCGTACTTAAAATCTACTCATTATTCACTTTCGATCGGTTCAGCCGAACGCTCACTTTATACTTCCAACCGATGCTCCTAATAACGTTCGTATCATCACTTATAATGTTAAGTGCCTGAATCTCTGAACTAACCCAACTCTCGGTCTGTCACTGCTTACACGGTCTAGTATTGGCACTTTGCTCATCCAGTACTTCACACTTCGAACAATTCTACACACAACTCTTCTTATCCTTAACACTCCTAGCAATGCTCTCAAATGCTTCATTCTGATTCATCCTTATTGTATACTAGTAAAACGTGCGTACTACATAACGAAACGTTCCACTCACTTAACTGATCCTTGGGTTTCATCCACTCTGCAAAAGCTACTTTGTAAAAAGTTACTGATGTTAATCTAACACCTAGCATAAGTGTGAAAGAGACTCAAATTTTTCTCTGAGTAGATGGCCGTGATGCCGCTTCAGGAAAACTCACCAATCCAAGCATTTATTACTGTTCGGTTACCTTATTGCTACTGACCGGTCTAACTTAAAAGAAACCGAACGTCGGTACACCATTCTCGTGAAGTATTCTCCTAAGTTAGTCAATTCTAGAAAATTACACTCTCACTAAATACGCATCTATCTCACAATCGGATATTAAAACTAATCCAATTGCTGACATTTACATTATCAGACCGAACCGCTTCCTTATCACAATAAATAAAACGGTGTACAGTAGGGCAGTTCATATCGCAAGAAAGTGCAGGTGATGATCGTACCTGAGTTCGTTGCTTCAGCGTCCGTTAAGACATATACTCATCCCACTTGTGCTCGGCCACCTCTTCCTGGTTGACCTCTTCCAGCATTTGGTGGCCCTAACCCTGCTCGTCCCCCCATGCTGCACTCGTTCTTGACATGTCCGCGTCCCCCACATTGAAGGCAATATTTCGATTCCACCAGTTGAGGACACGATGATCGGAGGAGTGGTCCTCCACACTTGAAACATTTCACGGTCTTTTTCTGCCCAAACCAACCGTCCGTCCCCAACGATTGTGACTGAGACCCCCTAGAAATAGATGGCAATAATGGACGAACGTAAGGATTCATCCTTGGGTTAGTATTATTCCTAGTGATTTCTATGATCTCCATCAGCTGTCTTTGGGTAGCTTCAGAGTGTGCCCTCGCAGCCTCCAGACTCTGCAAGGCGACCGTGTTTTGCTGTATCAAAGCAGCGTTCTGCTGTTGAAGTGCCTCTATTATGGATTCCAATAGCCTGATGTGGTCTGATGCATCACGCTCGGCAGGCTGAGGAAGTGATCTTGGTGCCATTTGTTCTCTCTGATAAGCAGAGAAAATAATCATTAGATAAATTCGGACGGTTTGACACTCTCTTCAAATGAAACGTTGAATACGCAGCACAAACATAGCATGCTCATAACCTACAGCGTTCCTTAAGGAACAAAACTGCTCTGATACCAATAAATGTAACATCCCAATAAATAGTAATTACTATTAATCAGAACTAATCACATTTACAGAAATTACAGTGCAGTCTTAATATTTACAACAGCTGCTCAAAATAAAAACCGAACGTACAAAGTTATACAGCGTTCAGTTTTCTAACTACCAGGCTTCAAAAATCTGGACGAACGGCCTTACAAAATAAATAACCGAACGTCTCAAAATACAGCACATAAACGCTAGCAATTTCTAAAGAACGAACACTCTACTGTTCAGCTTTAACCTCTACTTCTACCAAGTTGGCATCCTCCAAATTTTCTTCTTCCAGCATTGCTTCAAGGGGTGCCTCACCATCTGCTCACATCCACAACGGATGATCATTGCATTGACAAGACGGACATACAAAAACAGTAGACAACACAAGGAAATTGCAAGGGTAAGCTTAGGTAATTTAATTCATACCACCAACATAAACTTTAACTTATAAAATCAATCGTACAAATCAATAACAGTACATACACAAAGCATATTATAACTCATCCAAATTCTCATAAATGACGACTGTCCGGACTGTATGAAGCCATGTATCTACAGGCGTTCTTGCACCCGGGTGGTGTAGTAACTGGGATGCCCTCAACAGCTGCCACCCGAGGTTAACCCTATCAGTCCAAAGTACTCAGTAGGACTAGGGCCTCCTGCCATTCCCACGCATGACCTACTCCCCTCTACATGAGGATGAGCACTCACGGAATATCAGGATGAACAGCCATCAGCAGCTTTACCATGGTCATACTACATAACTTCTAACATTCACATCATGGAGACGTTCCTCCTTGGAACGCTCATTCACAATTCACTTCAATAAAGTTCATTCAAATACCATTCGCACATATTAACCAGTTCTCTTATTCACATTTTCATTCTATGTTCCACTCTCTTAATTTAAAGAACGTCCATCTTTTAATAAACAAAGACGAACGAATTACAGTACACTGCAACCTCGTTCCTGAACAAAAGAAACGAACCCTCATCCATTCACGGACGTTAAGAACACTTAATAATTTAATTGAGATTAAGACTAAAAGGTCAGAATAATACTTAGGAAAATTCTAAGTATAAAGACTTGAGGTTAAATAAAAAGGACAAACACATTTTAAATATATTCAAAGAATAATCAGAGCATTATTAAATTCGGAAACGAACACTGCCAGTCAATGACCGAACGTTAATTCAGAATTTTGAACGAACGCTAGTTACGTTCGCTCACGAAGCAATAATAAGGACGAGCATTCAGTATAAACCGAACCCTCCTTAGGACGTACGCCAGGTCAATGACCGAGCACCAAAATAGAACGAACGCGCATTTGAACGAACGTTCAGTATCAGACCGAACGCTAACTAGGACGAACGCTCAATCTAAGACCGAGAGCTCATTTGGACGAACGCTCAGTCTAATACAAAGCGCTGCTTATGACGAACACTGGTAACAAAACCGAGCGTCCTAAATACTCTTCAATTTATTTTAAATGGTTGGACACTCTAAGCTGAGCCGAACGCTCAAAACTAGCTCTACACACAAATAACGCTCGTTCTCAATCAGAATCCTCTCCAAATGAAAGAATTCTTATTCTAAGTTATTTTCCAGGGAAACCGAACGGTATAAGACCGTTCGATGACGAGCGTACATCATCAATCAGAAAAGATCAGATTTCCAGATTTTTCATTCACATTAACTTCAAAATTTTCATACGATCCATAACTTAGAATTTATCTTTAACACAAATCTCATACATTACAGAATTCATATTATCATTTCATCAATACAGAATCTTCCATTTTCCAGTTTCAAACGTATCATCATCAACATCCAGTTCCAAGTATTATCATTCCAAATCATACAGAAATTCAATCATATTCCAAATCATACATCTCATTCTCTGCATACGGTTCAAACAACATTCATAATATACATCCAGGGCAACCATGCTTATTCAGGCACACTCAAAATTCATATATTTCATACATTTTAGACAACCAGTACACTTCATTACTGTCATAGACATCAAACCAGTATTAAATTAAATTACTAAAGCTTCCCTTACCTGGTCTAGCAGTGAACTCCCTAAACGATTGCTTGCTAACTCGCCCAAATACAGTTTCCTACCCGCAACGTGCTTCCCAAGTGTTTCACTAAATCTATCTACAAGAAATGTGGAAGAACTCAGATTTTATTCCAACATGCAGCAGTACCAGCGTCTGCATGCAACTCAGAACGGAGCGTTTTAGGGTTTGGAAGCTTACCGGTTTAGATCTTACTTCTGTTCGGTGTAAAACGCTGCTCACGGTGCAGGGAAGGTTTCTACGGTATCTGAAATGGATTTGGAGTAGATGATGGTGAGTGATCTTAGAGAGAAGATGAAAGAGTTTAGAGAGAATGCGGAGAAGATGAAGGGTTGAGTTCGTGGAGAAGAAGGTGAATGCAGAGTGTGAGAGGAAGTGGTTTTCAGAGAAATTATTTTCTTCCCCCACGTCAAACGGTCATGCACCCTCAGATTGCCATCTGTAACCCACTACTAATTTCCGAAGGTTCTAAAACGACACTTGGCAGGCGTGTGTCAGGGTGTGCGTGTGTTCCCAGTGCAAGCAGAGAGTATGTAAGTGGGTTTTAATTGTCTGAACAGTGACGTGGACTGCACTGCAGATAGGTTTTTAATACTTTAAAATTTGATTTGATTTAAGTTGCAGTGTTAATTATCTAGGGTCTTACAAAATACAGGGACTTCCGAACCTATTAAAAAAAATATTAGCTGCACTGAACCGTTTCGGCCTACATAGAAAGATTCATTTTAATATTGGTAAAAGAAAAGAATAGAAGATCACAGGAAAAAGAAAGATTCATTTTAATATTGGTAAAAGAAAAGAAAATAGAAGATCATAGGAAAAGGATTTGTGGCTGTATTCAGCCTTTTGGTTTAAAATGTGAACTTTTAAAATAAAAAAAGTGATGATTAAAATGAAGTTTGTAACATCCCAATAAATAGTAATTACCATTAATCAGAACTAATCACATTTACAGAAATTACAGTGCAGTCTTAATATTTACAACAGCTGCTCAAAATTTAAAACTGAACGTACTACAATTACAGCGTTCAGGATCTATCAAAATTATAACAAATTCTGGATGGACAGTACTGCAAAACTATATACAGAACTTCCAAAATACAGTACAGAAAATCTAACAGCTACTACTAAACGAGCACTCTACTGCTCAGCTTTAACTTCAACTTCTACCAAGTTGGCTCCTCCAAATTTTCTTCTTCCAGCATTGTTTCCAGAGGTGCCTCACCATCTGCTCACATCCACAACGGATGATCATTGCATTGACAAGACGGACATACAGAAACAGTAGACAACACAAGGAAAACGCAAGGGTAAGCTTAGGTAATTTAATTTATACAATCAACATATTTTAACATAGTAAATCAATCATACATTTCATACAACATTAGATATATTTTCTCGCATACAGTAACTTATCCAAATTCTCATAATTAAAGACTGTCCGGACTGTATGAAGCCATGTATCTACAGGCGTTCTTGCACCCGGGTGGTGTGGTAACTGGGATACACTCAACAGTGCCACCCGAGGTTAACCCTATCAGTCCAAAGTACTCAGTAGGACTAGGGCCTCCTGCCATTCCCACGCATGACCTACTCCCCTCTACATGAGGATGAGCACTCACGGAATATCAGGATGAACAGCCATCAGCAGCTTTACCATGGTCATACTACACTACTTCCCATATTCACATCATGGAGACGTTCCTCCTTGGAACGCTCATTCACAATCCAATCCCATAAAATTCATTCACACTCTATCATTCACTAACATTAGTAACTATTCCTCTTATTCAGATTTCCATTCTGTGTTCCACTCTCTTAATTTAAACAAAGTTTATCATTTAATAGATTCAGATGATTGTATTACAGTACACTGCTATCACGTTTCTGAACAAAAGAAACGCACCATTATTCATTCACGGACGTTGAAACAATTGACTAATTTAATTGAAATTGAGTCTAAAAGATCCAAATAATACTTAGGAAAATTCTAAGTATAAAGACTTGAGGTTAAATGAAAAGGACCATCACAGTTTAAATGATTTCAAATAAATAATCAGAGCATTAGTAAATTCGGAAACGAACACTGCCAGTCAAAGACCGAACGTTAATTAATAAATTGAACGAACGCTGTGAAGTTCGCTCACGAGCAATGATAAGGACGAGCGTTCAGTAGAAACTGAACCCTCCTTAGGACGAACGCTAGGTCAATGACCGAGCACCAAATAGAACGAACGCTCATCTGGACGGACGTTCGGTATCAGACCGAACGCTAACTAGGACGAACGCTCAATCTAAGACCGAGAGTTCCTTTGGACGAACGCTCAGTCTAATACTAAGCGCTGCTTATGACGAACGCTGGTAAACAAAACCGAGCGTCCTAACTATACTTCAATTTATTTTCAATCGTGGTACAAGCTAGGCCAAGCCGAACGCTCACACTTAACTCTTGACACCAATAACGCTCGTTCTTAATCAGAGTCCTTTCCAAATGAAAGAACCCTTATTCTAAAGGATATTGCAGAGAAACCGAACGGTATAAGACCGTTCGATAACGAGCGTACATGATCAATCAGAGAAGATCAAAATTTCCAGATTTTTCAAACACGATAATTTCACAGATTTCATATGATTTGAACTTTAATAATTTCACCTTCACCATAAATCTCATACATTACAGAATTCATATTAGAATCTCATCAATACAGTATTTTCCAGTTTCCCAGTTCAAACATCTCATCATTTACATACAGTTCAAAACAACATCATTCCACACCATACAGAATTTCAATCACATTCCAGAATATACATCTCATTCTCTGCATACAGCTCAACCAATAACATCATCAACATATAATTCCCAAGTTTATCAGTCATATACAATCAGTACAATAGACTCGTGCTTGCATACTCCAAAATTCATAGATTTCATACAATTCAAACATTCAGTACACTTCATTGCTGTCATAAACATCAAACAAGTATTAAATTAAATTACTCAAGCTTCCCTTACCTGATCTAGCAGTGCACTTCCAAATGCTTATGGTTTCTCTAGTGCTCTCACGGCTTTCTATCCAGAAATTCACCCCACGATTTCTACTTAATCTAAGATACCAAAATCACATACAGTTCAGACCTATAATTCATTCATGCAACCAGAATTTGGTTTGCAGAAACAGAAGAAGAGAACGTTAAGGGAAGAGAACTTACCAGCCACAGAATTCTAACTTGTTCGGTTCTAATGAAAGCTTTCAACACCGAGAATTATTCTACGGTTTCTGAAATGGAAGCAGAGATGTTGGTAGTGAGTGATCTTAGAGAGAAGATGAAAGAGTTTAGAGAGAAGGCAGAGATGAAGAAAGCTAGAGTTTCGTGAGGAAGAGGGTGATTGCACGCAGAGAATGGGAAGAGTTTTCCTGAAAATTCACTTCCTTCCTTCACAGAAACTAACTCCCATTCTCCACACACCACTTGTCTTCCACTAACATTCTCAGAGTGCTCCAACCGTGACACATGGCAGGCGCATGCAGTGGAAGTGTGAGTGCATTTTGACGTGTCACGGTGCATTAATTGATGATCAGAGAATGAATTAGTGTGTATTAATTTATCAGGTTCTCACATTCCCCCTAACTACAAAAATTTTCGTCCTCGAAAATTATAAAGCTTACCAGGGAATAGGTGAGGGTACAATTCCTTCACAGCCTCTTCCACCTCCCATGTTGAATCACCAGTCTTTGCATTCCACACCACTTTCACGAGACGAACATCCTTTCCTTTGTAGAGTCTGGTGCGGCTGTCTTCCACACAAACAGGTTGCATCTCCAGTGTCCTGTCTGGGCGAATTTGGATGTCTTCTAACTCCAGTACATGTGATGGATCAGCTATATATTTCCGGAGTTGTGAAACATGAAAGACTGGATGAAGGTTGGACAGTTGAGGTGGTAAAGCCAGTTCATACGCAACTGATCCAATCCTCTTCAGAATTTGATATGGTCCAACGTATTTGGGAGAAAGCTTCTTTGGACGAAGGACTCTTCCCACTCCAGTGATTGGATTCAACCTCAGAAACACGTGATCTCCAGCAGCAAACTCTAAGGGCCTTCTTCTCTTATCAGCATACGATTTCTGTCTGCTTTGAGATGTTTTCAAACGTTCCTGTATCAGTTTCACCTTCTCAGTTGTTTGCTGGATCAAGTCAGGTCCGGTTAACACATTCTCGCCTTCTTGGAACCAACACAAAGGAGTCCTACACTTCCTTCCATAAAGAGCTTCAAACGGTGCCATTCCTATGCTTGCTTGAAAGCTGTTATTATATGTGAATTCAACAAGCGGCAGAACTTCATCCCATACTCCCATATGATCTATAACACACGTCCTCAACAAGTCTTCAAGAGTCTGGATGGTTCGCTCAGATTGTCCATCCGTCTGAGGGTGATAAGCAGAACTCATTTGCAGTTTGCTTCCCAATTCTCCTTGCAATGACTGCCAAAAACGAGATGTGAATCTCGTGTCTCGATCTGATATAATGCTTGAAGGAACTCCATGCAATCTAACAATCTCCTTAATGTACAATTTGGCCAAGTTTTTCATGGACATCTTTAAATTAACAGCCAGGAAATGGGCGCTCTTAGTCAATCTATCCACAATCACCCAAATTGAATCATGGTTTCGGACTGTACGTGGCAGATGAGTCACAAAATCCATGGAGATGCTGTCCCACTTCCATTCTGGAATTTCCAATGGCTGCAGCAATCCCCCTGGTCTTTGATGTTCAGCCTTGGCTCTTTGACAGGTTAAGCAAGAGGACACAAAACGTGCAATGTCACTCTTCATACCAGGCCACCAGAAGGATAAACGAAGGTCTTGATACATCTTAGTCATGCCAGGATGCATGCTAAGACGGCTGTGATGTCCCTCCTCCATTATAATCCGCTTCAGCTCACTGTCATTTGGAACGCACGTTCTTCCCATATATCGCAGTAGACCGTCCGTTCCAGCATTGAACCCCTTAGCCTGATCTGTACCAAGCACGCTCAAGATTTTCACCAATCCTTCATCCTCACGTTGCTTCATCCGAATTCTATCAAACACATCACTGGAAATTCTAAGATTACAGCATCTGATAACGTCCGTTCCCAAGTCGAACTGCAACCTTAGATCTCTAAAGCTTTCCACCAAATTCAGCTCCTTCACCATCATTGCAGAGACCCTTACGGCCTTCCTACTCAAAGCATCAGCCACCACATTAGCTTTTCCAGGATGATACAACAGTTCGAATTCATAATCCTTCAAGAATTCAAGCCACCTCCTTTGCCTCATATTTAATTCCTTTTGATCAAAGAGGTACTTGAGACTCTTGTGATCACTAAACACTTGGAACGTTGCACCATACAGATAATGCCTCCAGATCTTTAATGCAAACACGACTGCTGCTAGCTCCAAGTCGTGTGTGGGGTAATTCTTCTCATGAATTTTCAGCTGTCTGGAAGCATAAGCCACTGCCCTCCTTTCCTGCATCAGTACACAGCCCAAACCTTGATATGATGCATCACAATACACTTCAAAAGGTTTGGCTGTATCTGGAATGACCAACACAGGAGCGCTTGTTAATTTCTTCTTCAATTCCTGGAAGCTCTCCTCACATCTATCTGTCCAAGCAAACGGCTGGTCCTTCCTGGTGAGGTAAGTCAGAGGGGCTACTATCTTAGAAAATCCCTCAATGAATCTCCTATAATAGCCCGCGAGTCCCACAAAGCTTCTAACCTCTGTGACCGAACGGGGACTCTCCCAATCCAGCACTGCTTTCACCTTGGCTGGATCTACTGCAATACCACCAGCAGAAACAACATGCCCCAAGAATTGGATCTCCTTCATCCAAAATTCACACTTTGAACGTTTGGCATACAACTCTTTCTCCCTCAACACGCTCAAGACGATCCTCAAATGTTCTTCATGTTCGTCAAAGCTCTTGGAGTAAATGAGGATGTCATCAATAAATACCACCACAAATTTATCAAGGTACGGTCTGAAAATTCTGTTCATGTAATCCATGAAGATTGCAGGTGCGTTTGTCACTCCAAAGGGCATCACCACATACTCATAATGGCCATAGCGAGACCGAAATGCAGTCTTCTGAATGTCCTCCTCTTTTACTCTAATTTGATGATAGCCCGAACGTAAATCAATCTTAGAAAACACACACGCACCATGCAACTGATCCAGCATGTCATCTATCCTTGGGAGAGGATACTTGTTCTTGATGGTCAGCTTATTAAGTTGCCTATAATCAATGCATAGCCGAGAGCTGCCATCCTTCTTCTTACCCAACAACACTGGCGCTCCCCATGGTGAAGCACTTGGACGGATGAACCTCTTGTCCATCAATTCTTCAATCTGCTTCTTGAGCTCGGCCAATTCAGCTGGTGCCATTCTATATGGTTGAACCGAGATGGGTGCAGCAGTGGTTACCAGATCGATTGTGAATTCTACCTCACGGATGGGAGGTAGACCAGGGACTTCATCCGGAAAGACGTCCGGAAACTCATCTACTACAGTTCGTCCTTTACTACTCTCAATATTGGACGAACGTTCTCTCTCGTTGCCTTCATACGTCATGATAAGGAAGCAACTTGCTCCTTCCATGATGTCCTCCTTTAGTTGACCGAGAGTGAGTGACAATTCTTCATCTTCTTCATCTGGAAAGACTAACTCCTTCTTCCCACAATCAATGAGGATCCGATTGGTAGCCAACCAATCCATCCCCAAAATTACTTCTAAATCTTGAAGGGGTAAGCAAATGAGATTAACCTTATATCTACGCCCCTCAACTTCTATAGGACATCTTACACAAACTGTAGACGTCTTGATCCCACCAGCCGCTGGGGTTGACACCACCAGGTCAAACTGTAATTCACTCTCCACTATTCCCAGTTTCTCAACACACGCCTTCGAGATGAAGGAATGAGTTGCCCCCGAGTCATACAGTACACAACAAGGCTTTCCATACAACATGCAAGTGCTGGTGATGAGTGTACCTGAACGAGCAGCTTCAGCACCAGTGATTGCGTACACCCTTCCTGTGGCTTGCGCACGTCCACCTCTCCCTTGTTGGGTTCTCCCAGCGTTCGGCGGCCTCATTGCCGCACGTCCTCCCATATTGCACTCGTTCTCCAAGTGGCCATTCTGTCTGCAACGAGTACAATATTTTCCTCCTGGCAACTGTGGACAAGCCCACCGATAGTGTGGTCCTCCACACTGATAACAGGTTAAGCTTCTCGGCTGTCCAGATTGGCCAACAGTGACCAAAGCTTGTGATCCGCCAGAGGATTGAGTGGGACGAGTATATGGGGACCTTCTCACATTTGATGCACCTCTGGACAAAACCGGACCCCTACTCACTTGTTGTTTCTTATGTTGTTCGGCCTCAGCAATGTTCTTCTCAAGCACCTTTGCTCTCTCAACCATAGCGGGGAAGGATCTGATACACAGGCAGGATATTAATACTTTCATATCACTCCTCAACCCGTTCTCAAACTTCCTGCATTGCCATTCTTCGCTGGTAGCCATGGTATTGAAACGGACAAGATGTTTGAATTTGTTGGTGTATTCTGAGACGGACATACTGCCTTGCACCAATTGAAGGAACTCCACCTCCTTAGCAAAACGCACACTGTCTGGGAAATATTCTTCATAGAATTTAGTCCTGAAAACCTCCCAAGAAATTGGACTTTGGGCTTCGGTCAACATCATCTTCACACTTGACCACCAATGGCTAGCTTCTCCTGTCAACAAATATTCTGTAAATGCCAACCGATTGTCATTTGGACACCTCTTTGCATCATAGATCCGCTCCATATCCCTCAACCATTGATCCGCTTCATCCGGAAGCCCTTTGCCATTGAACTTGGCAGGATGGTGTTGCAAGAAGCTTTCCAAACTCCATTCTGCATGAGGTGCAGCATGAGAAGAAGAGGCTCCTGGTGTGCCTCTTGCAGCAGACAGCATGTCCATCAACTGTCGCTGCGTTGCTTCAGAGCTGACCCGTGAAGCCTCCAAACTATTCAGTGCTTCCTGGTTTTGCCTCATTAAGGCAGCGTTCTGTTCTATCAAAGTGGTGTTCTGTTGTTGAAGCCTGTCAATGACCGTCTCCAACATTCTGGTATTGTTAGAATTGTCAGCCTCGTTTGGCTGAGGTGGGGGAGGAAGTCTAGGCGCCATTCGTTTTCTGGACCAGAGAAAACGTACGTTAGCTATGTTCAAGAGTTAAAAATAATAACTCATCAACACACAATAAGCACACAACGAAAGTATAATGTACTCATAACCCTACATGTCCTTAAAAGAACAAAACTGCTCTGATACCAATAAATGTAACATCCCAATAAATAGTAATTACCATTAATCAGAACTAATCACATTTACAGAAATTACAGTGCAGTCTTAATATTTACAACAGCTGCTCAAAATTTAAAACTGAACGTACTACAATTACAGCGTTCAGGATCTATCAAAATTATAACAAATTATGGATGGACAGTACTGCAAAACTATATACAGAACTTCCAAAATACAGTACAGAAAATCTAACAGCTACTACTAAACGAGCACTCTACTGCTCAGCTTTAACTTCAACTTCTACCAAGTTGGCATCCTCCAAATTTTCTTCTTCCAGCATTGTTTCCAGAGGTGCCTCACCATCTGCTCACATCCACAACGGATGATCATTGCATTGACAAGACGGACATACAGAAACAGTAGACAACACAAGGAAAACGCAAGGGTAAGCTTAGGTAATTTAATTTATACAATCAACATATTTTAACATAGTAAATCAATCATACATTTCATACAACATTAGATATATTTTCTCGCATACAGTAACTTATCCAAATTCTCATAATTAAAGACTGTCCGGACTGTATGAAGCCATGTATCTACAGGCGTTCTTGCACCCGGGTGGTGTGGTAACTGGGATACACTCAACAGCTGCCACCCGAGGTTAACCCTATCAGTCCAAAGTACTCAGTAGGACTAGGGCCTCCTGCCATTCCCACGCATGACCTACTCCCCTCTACATGAGGATGAGCACTCACGGAATATCAGGATGAACAGCCATCAGCAGCTTTACCATGGTCATACTACACTACTTCCCATATTCACATCATGGAGACGTTCCTCCTTGGAACGCTCATTCACAATCCAATCCCATAAAATTCATTCACACTATCATTCACACATTATTAACTATTCCTCTTATTCAGATTTCCATTCTGTGTTCCACTCTCTTAATTTAAACAAAGTTTATCATTTAATAGATTCAGATGATTGTATTACAGTACACTGCTATCACGTTTCTGAACAAAAGAAACGCACCATTATTCATTCACGGACGTTGAAACAATTGACTAATTTAATTGAAATTGAGTCTAAAAGATCCAAATAATACTTAGGAAAATTATAAGTATAAAGACTTGAGGTTAAATGAAAAGGACCATCACAGTTTAAATGATTTCAAATAAATAATCAGAGCATTAGTAAATTCGGAAACGAACACTGCCAGTCAAAGACCGAACGTTAATTAATAAATTGAACGAACGCTGTGAAGTTCGCTCACGAGCAATGATAAGGACGAGCGTTCAGTAGAAACTGAACCCTCCTTAGGACGAACGCTAGGTCAATGACCGAGCACCAAATAGAACGAACGCTCATCTGGACGGACGTTCGGTATCAGACCGAACGCTAACTAGGACGAACGCTCAATCTAAGACCGAGAGTTCCTTTGGACGAACGCTCAGTCTAATACTAAGCGCTGCTTATGACGAACGCTGGTAAACAAAACCGAGCGTCCTAACTATACTTCAATTTATTTTCAATCGTGGTACAAGCTAGGCCAAGCCGAACGCTCACACTTAACTCTTGACACCAATAACGCTCGTTCTTAATCAGAGTCCTTTCCAAATGAAAGAACCCTTATTCTAAAGGATATTGCAGAGAAACCGAACGGTATAAGACCGTTCGATAACGAGCGTACATGATCAATCAGAGAAGATCAAAATTTCCAGATTTTTCAAACACGATAATTTCACAGATTTCATATGATTTGAACTTTAATAATTTCACCTTCACCATAAATCTCATACATTACAGAATTCATATTAGAATCTCATCAATACAGTATTTTCCAGTTTCCCAGTTCAAACATCTCATCATTTACATACAGTTCAAAACAACATCATTCCACACCATACAGAATTTCAATCACATTCCAGAATATACATCTCATTCTCTGCATACAGCTCAACCAATAACATCATCAACATATAATTCCCAAGTTTATCAGTCATATACAATCAGTACAATAGACTCGTGCTTGCATACTCCAAAATTCATAGATTTCATACAATTCAAACATTCAGTACACTTCATTGCTGTCATAAACATCAAACAAGTATTAAATTAAATTACTCAAGCTTCCCTTACCTGATCTAGCAGTGCACTTCCAAATGCTTATGGTTTCTCTAGTGCTCTCACGGCTTTCTATCCAGAAATTCACCCCACGATTTCTACTTAATCTAAGATACCAAAATCACATACAGTTCAGACCTATAATTCATTCATGCAACCAGAATTTGGTTTGCAGAAACAGAAGAAGAGAACGTTAAGGGAAGAGAACTTACCAGCCACAGAATTCTAACTTGTTCGGTTCTAATGAAAGCTTTCAACACCGAGAATTATTCTACGGTTTCTGAAATGGAAGCAGAGATGTTGGTAGTGAGTGATCTTAGAGAGAAGATGAAAGAGTTTAGAGAGAAGGCAGAGATGAAGAAAGCTAGAGTTTCGTGAGGAAGAGGGTGATTGCACGCAGAGAATGGGAAGAGTTTTCCTGAAAATTCACTTCCTTCCTTCACAGAAACTAACTCCCATTCTCCACACACCACTTGTCTTCCACTAACATTCTCAGAGTGCTCCAACCGTGACACATGGCAGGCGCATGCAGTGGAAGTGTGAGTGCATTTTGACGTGTCACGGTGCATTAATTGATGATCAGAGAATGAATTAGTGTGTATTAATTTATCAGGTTCTCACAAAGTTAAAATAGTTTTAAATCAAATTCCAATATATTTACATATTTTTAATATTAAAAAAATTATTTTCGTACATTCTGATTTAAGGATTGAAAGTTATATTTTGTTTTACAAATTTATTGAAAGAATAATTACAAAACAAAGATTTTATATTACTTCAATAACCATAACATTGTTGATGCAATCAATAACCAACATATTTTAAATTATAATGCTGAATTTGGTTCTAGGTAAAATGTTTGGTGGATTACATTATAAACAACGACAAGGCCATTTTCTTTCCTGGCCTAACCTCAATAGTCCAAAGACATTAATGAGTTGCGATAACTAGTCTTCAAATACATCACAGAAAAAGTTAACCTGAAAGTTAATGATCAAGAGAATTTTAGGATTATTTCTATGGTAAAGGAAAGTATTTTGGTGGTTGAGTTTGTTTTCAACTAATACCAGACTTCATTAAAAATATATTATAATACTAACTGTAACGTCCCAAAAATATACATCATGCATATATAATAAAGAGTCATCATACATAATATAAGAAAGCAGTCAAGAGTAATTTAAGGATTACAGTCATCCTTAGAATAGTGCGGAATTGACAACAAGAGTATTTAGAATTTCTCCATGAAAATCACAGAGAATTTAAAACTTAAAATACACACGAGTTATTCCAAACATTAAGAATTATGAAATAAGACTAGCTAATCTAGGCTGCAGCACTGCCGTCTTCATCAAGAGCTGCTTCCAAAGTATTCTCCTCGCCATCTGCTCCCATCCAAGTGGATGATCATCGCCAAAGAAACATACCCAAACAACACACAACACAAACAATGCAAGGGTGAGCTAGATATAAAAAACATGTTATACAATCCAACATGATATGCAAAAGTCACTCATACATGGTAAACTAACATCACAAGACTTGTTACATTAAACCCCGACTTGTTACTTTATAGACCGACTCGTCCGGACCAGAATGATTACCGAGCTATGGCGGGTTATGCACTCGTGGTGGCCTCTACTGCTTTGCAAAGCCATTGCCAATGGGTTCCACCCTACCACTCTCACGAGGTTAGTCCGTTTCGCGCCCTGGAGCATACTGGAAGCCTCCAAGACTAGGACCTCCTGCTACTCCTCATCACATGGATCAATCCTCTCTACTTGAGAATGAAAGACCATTGGAGCGTCAGGAAAACCCTCAAGAATGAGCTACCATGAAATCATTCTGTACACCCCAAATCACCACCATATATCCTCTCCTTGAGGATCATGGAATTACGTCCACCACCATGTATCCTCTCATGAGGATCATGGAATTACGTCCCTGAATCATATTGTTAGTCCCGAATCACCAGATATCCATTTTATCACAGTAAATCCAACACACCTCATACATTCACATAAATCACTTCACAGTATATATTTTCCAAACCTTGCACGTAATTCAATTCAAGAGAAAATGAATTTAAAATCCAACATTTGTAGAATACTATTTGGACGAGCACTGTTCACCGAGCACAGTGGACGAACGTTACTGAACGAACACTACCTTCCAACCACTAGGCCGAACACTATTTGGACGTACGTTCGTTATCAATCACCAGGCCGAACGCTGTTGGACGAACGTTATCAAATCCTACACTATCAGGCCGAACGCTAAACCATCGAACACCAATACTAAATTCAACACTTGGACGAACGCGCAACGCTTGGAACCTAAGAATACTACTCAAGGCCGAACGCTCAACATTGCTATCCGAAAATACAATGTTAAGAACGATCGCTCAAACTCACTAATATTATAAGGCCGATCGTTAAAGATTTCAAATTATAATATCCAATTATGGCCGAACGCTCACAATCACAAATATCCATGAACGAACGCTTATGATCCAAACTAAGGAATCCAAATTAAAATCGAACGCTCAGAAGCGAGAATACCTTATCAAAACCGAACATTCAACAGAATAAGACCGAACGCTCAAAATTCCAAAACTTAAAACTATCAAGCCAAGACCGAACGCTCACAATTAGAATCAAGGAAAGACCGAACGCTCACAATCAGAATTAAACCAAACTGAACGCTCACAATGAGAATTAAACTATGACTGAACGGTCAAAATCCAATCCTAAGAATACCAACTAACGGCCGAACACTGGTAACAAAACCGAGCGTCCTAAATACTCTTCAATTTATTTTAAATGGTTGGACACTCTAAGCTGAGCCGAACGCTCAAAACTAGCTCTACACACAAATAACGCTCGTTCTCAATCAGAATCCTCTCCAAATGAAAGAATTCTTATTCTAAGTTATTTTCCAGGGAAACCGAACGGTATAAGACCGTTCGATGACGAGCGTACATCATCAATCAGAAAAGATCAGATTTCCAGATTTTTCATTCACATTAACTTCAAAATTTTCATACGATCCATAACTTAGAATTTATCTTTAACACAAATCTCATACATTACAGAATTCATATTATCATTTCATCAATACAGAATCTTCCATTTTCCAGTTTCAAACGTATCATCATCAACATCCAGTTCCAAGTATTATCATTCCAAATCATACAGAAATTCAATCATATTCCAAATCATACATCTCATTCTCTGCATACGGTTCAAACAACATTCATAATATACATCCAGGGCAACCATGCTTATTCAGGCACACTCAAAATTCATATATTTCATACATTTTAGACAACCAGTACACTTCATTACTGTCATAGACATCAAACCAGAATTAAATTAAATTACTAAAGCTTCCCTTACCTGGTCTAGCAGTGAACTCCCTAAACGATTGCTTGCTAACTCGCCCAAATACAGTTTCCTACCCGCAACGTGCTTCCCAAGTGTTTCACTAAATCTATCTACAAGAAATGTGGAAGAACTCAGATTTTATTCCAACATGCAGCAGTACCAGCGTCTGCATGCAACTCAGAACGGAGCGTTTTAGGGTTTGGAAGCTTACCGGTTTAGATCTTACTTCTGTTCGGTGTAAAACGCTGCTCACGGTGTAGGGAAGGTTTCTACGGTATCTGAAATGGATTTGGAGTAGATGATGGTGAGTGATCTTAGAGAGAAGATGAAAGAGTTTAGAGAGAATGCGGAGAAGATGAAGGGTTGAGTTCGTGGAGAAGAAGGTGAATGCAGAGTGTGAGAGGAAGTGGTTTTCAGAGAAATTATTTTCTTCCCCCACGTCAAACGGTCATGCACCCTCAGATTGCCATCTGTAACCCACTACTAATTTCCGAAGGTTCTAAAACGACACTTGGCAGGCGTGTGTCAGGGTGTGCGTGTGTTCCCAGTGCAAGCAGAGAGTATGTAAGTGGGTTTTAATTGTCTGAACAGTGACGTGGACTGCACTGCAGATAGGTTTTTAATACTTTAAAATTTGATTTGATTTAAGTTGCAGTGTTAATTATCTAGGGTCTTACATTCTCCCTATCTACAAAAATTTTCGTCCTCGAAAATTTAGAATTTACCTGTGAATAGGTGTGGATACAAGTCCTTTATGGCGCTCTCCACTTCCCACGTTGAGTCACCAGTTTTAGCGTCCCACACCACCTTCACTAAACGAACGTCCTTTCCCTTGTGTAGCTTGGTGCGAATGTCTTCAATGCGAACTGGTTGTAGCTCCAACGTTCGGTCTTGGCGCAGTTGAATGTTCTCCAGCTCCAAAACATGAGAAGGATTGGCTATATACTTTCTGAGTTGAGATACATGGAAGACCGGATGCAGATTTGATAATTGAGGAGGCAACGCAAGTTCATAAGCTACTGGTCCAATCTTCTTTAAATTCTGATACGGTCCTATGAACTTGGGAGACAGCTTCTTTGGACGAACAATTCTTCCTACCCCAGTGATCGGATTCAGTCTCAAGAAGACATGATCACCTGCAGCGAACTCCAATGATCTTCTTCTCCTATCTGCATATGATTTCTGCCTGCTCAGGGACGTCTTCAATCTATATTGGATCAACTTAACCTTCTCGGTTGTTTGCTGGATGAGCTCAGGTCCAGTTAGCACGTTCTCTCCCTCCTGAAACCAGCAAAGTGGCGTTCTGCACTTCTTCCCATAGAGAGCTTCAAACGGCGCCATTCCAATGCTGGCTTGGAAGCTGTTGTTGTCGTAGGTGAACTCTACTAACAGTAAGACTTCATCCCAAACGCCCATGTGATCTAGAACACACGTCCTCGTAAATCAAGGGATACTAAAGGGTATACGGGAATACATAGTCCTTGCTTGCAATTCTTCCACTTCTCTCGTAATGTCGTCATTCTTCTCGTTCCAGACCACTCTCACCCATCTGATGGACTTTCTCTTGAAACACTTGGTTGGGGTATCTCCCATACGTACTGGTTGGATCTATACAATTTGGTATCCCTAAATATGAGCATCTTCTAGCTCTAGCACATTATACGAGTTTCCATTATACTTCCAGAGTGGTGATGCGTGAAAACTAGATGATTAGTTAATTGAGAAGGCAATGGTATCTTCATAAGCTACAGTCCCAATGCGTCTACAATCCAAGAACCTTCGGTAGCAGCTTCCTGGGACAAGCGACTTCGTCCCACACTCATGTCTTTAGCGATTCTTCAGTGTTGACTGGTTTCAACTATAACGAACGGTTACGTTTGGGTAAGGACTAAATGTTTATGGGAAGATAATAAATTACAGGGGAATCCTGAAATAAGGAACCAGTAGATGACTTTGAAAGGTTAACGGATTGGTAACATAATACCGAACGAGAGAAATTATCATTAGGAAGAGTCACAAGTTTTTCAAGAGGAAAAGAATTAATTTTGAAGTATTTTACTATTGAATTAGAGTGTGAGACGGATAAACAGAAGCAACAGAGGAGAGAAAACATGAAAGATTAATCTGAATATCCCGGAATAAATTGATTATCGAAAACTAAGACAGTATATATATATAAATAGCAAATTCAAGTAAAGGCATAAGTGCCGAACGTTAAAGAACGAACGAACCCTAGCAGTCAAAGGACCCGAACGTCCGTTCATAGCCGAACGCTAAAAAAATGTTTGGCCACAATTGGTCAAACGATTAATCACCAGAAACAAAATGAATAAAATTTAAAAGTTTTATTCCAACTGACAGTTACTGTTTGAAGAATTGAGTATAGGTCGAGTGATTGAAAGAGAGTATCAAATGTATCAGGTTTAGGCAGAGAACTGATTTTCTTGATCATTTGGAGAAACGAGACTTCATCTGGCCCCTAATTGAGTCAAAGTAGGCGTTCGTACGAATATGTGAACGTCAGAATCGATCTACTTACCTACTGTGGAGTTAAACCCATCATTATCGTTTAAGTTCTCCAACAGATGATCATAAAGCAAAATTTATTGGTCAGTCTACCTTTAGTACTCTAATAGTACCTCAACCTTATGACCGATCGATAAAGGCAATTGGCTTAAGTTCTAAGTAACCCTATCTTGTTGTCGTGCGGTCTCAGAAGTTCTGCCTTTACGTTTTGACATGCTACACTATAACACATAAACCTAGCTACTTCTGCTTATAAATCCCGTTACTAAATTGATCGTGATGACCTAGCAAGAATCCATCTCCCAAATCACTATAAAGAACAAAATTCTTTTAGCTGAATTTTCAAGACACCGCCCATTCGTACTTAAAATCTACTCATTATTCACTTTCGATCGGTTCAGCCGAACGCTCACTTTATACTTCCAACCGATGCTCCTAATAACGTTCGTATCATCACTTATAATGTTAAGTGCCTGAATCTCTGAACTAACCCAACTCTCGGTCTGTCACTGCTTACACGGTCTAGTATTGGCACTTTGCTCATCCAGTACTTCACACTTCGAACAATTCTACACACAACTCTTCTTATCCTTAACACTCCTAGCAATGCTCTCAAATGCTTCATTCTGATTCATCCTTATTGTATACTAGTAAAACGTGCGTACTACATAACGAAACGTTCCACTCACTTAACTGATCCTTGGGTTTCATCCACTCTGCAAAAGCTACTTTGTAAAAAGTTACTGATGTTAATCTAACACCTAGCATAAGTGTGAAAGAGACTCAAATTTTTCTCTGAGTAGATGGCCGTGATGCCGCTTCAGGAAAACTCACCAATCCAAGCATTTATTACTGTTCGGTTACCTTATTGCTACTGACCGGTCTAACTTAAAAGAAACCGAACGTCGGTACACCATTCTCGTGAAGTATTCTCCTAAGTTAGTCAATTCTAGAAAATTACACTCTCACTAAATACGCATCTATCTCACAATCGGATATTAAAACTAATCCAATTGCTGACATTTACATTATCAGACCGAACCGCTTCCTTATCACAATAAATAAAACGGTGTACAGTAGGGCAGTTCATATCGCAAGAAAGTGCAGGTGATGATCGTACCTGAGTTCGTTGCTTCAGCGTCCGTTAAGACATATACTCATCCCACTTGTGCTCGGCCACCTCTTCCTGGTTGACCTCTTCCAGCATTTGGTGGCCCTAACCCTGCTCGTCCCCCCATGCTGCACTCGTTCTTGACATGTCCGCGTCCCCCACATTGAAGGCAATATTTCGATTCCACCAGTTGAGGACACGATGATCGGAGGAGTGGTCCTCCACACTTGAAACATTTCACGGTCTTTTTCTGCCCAAACCAACCGTCCGTCCCCAACGATTGTGACTGAGACCCCCTAGAAATAGATGGCAATAATGGACGAACGTAAGGATTCATCCTTGGGTTAGTATTATTCCTAGTGATTTCTATGATCTCCATCAGCTGTCTTTGGGTAGCTTCAGAGTGTGCCCTCGCAGCCTCCAGACTCTGCAAGGCGACCGTGTTTTGCTGTATCAAAGCAGCGTTCTGCTGTTGAAGTGCCTCTATTATGGATTCCAATAGCCTGATGTGGTCTGATGCATCACGCTCGGCAGGCTGAGGAAGTGATCTTGGTGCCATTTGTTCTCTCTGATAAGCAGAGAAAATAATCATTAGATAAATTCGGACGGTTTGACACTCTCTTCAAATGAAACGTTGAATACGCAGCACAAACATAGCATGCTCATAACCTACAGCGTTCCTTAAGGAACAAAACTGCTCTGATACCAATAAATGTAACATCCCAATAAATAGTAATTACTATTAATCAGAACTAATCACATTTACAGAAATTACAGTGCAGTCTTAATATTTACAACAGCTGCTCAAAATAAAAACCGAACGTACAAAGTTATACAGCGTTCAGTTTTCTAACTACCAGGCTTCAAAAATCTGGACGAACGGCCTTACAAAATAAATAACCGAACGTCTCAAAATACAGCACATAAACGCTAGCAATTTCTAAAGAACGAACACTCTACTGTTCAGCTTTAACCTCTACTTCTACCAAGTTGGCATCCTCCAAATTTTCTTCTTCCAGCATTGCTTCAAGGGGTGCCTCACCATCTGCTCACATCCACAACGGATGATCATTGCATTGACAAGACGGACATACAAAAACAGTAGACAACACAAGGAAATTGCAAGGGTAAGCTTAGGTAATTTAATTCATACCACCAACATAAACTTTAACTTATAAAATCAATCGTACAAATCAATAACAGTACATACACAAAGCATATTATAACTCATCCAAATTCTCATAAATGACGACTGTCCGGACTGTATGAAGCCATGTATCTACAGGCGTTCTTGCACCCGGGTGGTGTAGTAACTGGGATGCCCTCAACAGCTGCCACCCGAGGTTAACCCTATCAGTCCAAAGTACTCAGTAGGACTAGGGCCTCCTGCCATTCCCACGCATGACCTACTCCCCTCTACATGAGGATGAGCACTCACGGAATATCAGGATGAACAGCCATCAGCAGCTTTACCATGGTCATACTACATAACTTCTAACATTCACATCATGGAGACGTTCCTCCTTGGAACGCTCATTCACAATTCACTTCAATAAAGTTCATTCAAATACCATTCGCACATATTAACCAGTTCTCTTATTCACATTTTCATTCTATGTTCCACTCTCTTAATTTAAAGAACGTCCATCTTTTAATAAACAAAGACGAACGAATTACAGTACACTGCAACCTCGTTCCTGAACAAAAGAAACGAACCCTCATCCATTCACGGACGTTAAGAACACTTAATAATTTAATTGAGATTAAGACTAAAAGGTCAGAATAATACTTAGGAAAATTCTAAGTATAAAGACTTGAGGTTAAATAAAAAGGACAAACACATTTTAAATATATTCAAAGAATAATCAGAGCATTATTAAATTCGGAAACGAACACTGCCAGTCAATGACCGAACGTTAATTCAGAATTTTGAACGAACGCTAGTTACGTTCGCTCACGAAGCAATAATAAGGACGAGCATTCAGTATAAACCGAACCCTCCTTAGGACGTACGCCAGGTCAATGACCGAGCACCAAAATAGAACGAACGCGCATTTGAACGAACGTTCAGTATCAGACCGAACGCTAACTAGGACGAACGCTCAATCTAAGACCGAGAGCTCATTTGGACGAACGCTCAGTCTAATACAAAGCGCTGCTTATGACGAACACTGGTAACAAAACCGAGCGTCCTAAATACTCTTCAATTTATTTTAAATGGTTGGACACTCTAAGCTGAGCCGAACGCTCAAAACTAGCTCTACACACAAATAACGCTCGTTCTCAATCAGAATCCTCTCCAAATGAAAGAATTCTTATTCTAAGTTATTTTCCAGGGAAACCGAACGGTATAAGACCGTTCGATGACGAGCGTACATCATCAATCAGAAAAGATCAGATTTCCAGATTTTTCATTCACATTAACTTCAAAATTTTCATACGATCCATAACTTAGAATTTATCTTTAACACAAATCTCATACATTACAGAATTCATATTATCATTTCATCAATACAGAATCTTCCATTTTCCAGTTTCAAACGTATCATCATCAACATCCAGTTCCAAGTATTATCATTCCAAATCATACAGAAATTCAATCATATTCCAAATCATACATCTCATTCTCTGCATACGGTTCAAACAACATTCATAATATACATCCAGGGCAACCATGCTTATTCAGGCACACTCAAAATTCATATATTTCATACATTTTAGACAACCAGTACACTTCATTACTGTCATAGACATCAAACCAGTATTAAATTAAATTACTAAAGCTTCCCTTACCTGGTCTAGCAGTGAACTCCCTAAACGATTGCTTGCTAACTCGCCCAAATACAGTTTCCTACCCGCAACGTGCTTCCCAAGTGTTTCACTAAATCTATCTACAAGAAATGTGGAAGAACTCAGATTTTATTCCAACATGCAGCAGTACCAGCGTCTGCATGCAACTCAGAACGGAGCGTTTTAGGGTTTGGAAGCTTACCGGTTTAGATCTTACTTCTGTTCGGTGTAAAACGCTGCTCACGGTGCAGGGAAGGTTTCTACGGTATCTGAAATGGATTTGGAGTAGATGATGGTGAGTGATCTTAGAGAGAAGATGAAAGAGTTTAGAGAGAATGCGGAGAAGATGAAGGGTTGAGTTCGTGGAGAAGAAGGTGAATGCAGAGTGTGAGAGGAAGTGGTTTTCAGAGAAATTATTTTCTTCCCCCACGTCAAACGGTCATGCACCCTCAGATTGCCATCTGTAACCCACTACTAATTTCCGAAGGTTCTAAAACGACACTTGGCAGGCGTGTGTCAGGGTGTGCGTGTGTTCCCAGTGCAAGCAGAGAGTATGTAAGTGGGTTTTAATTGTCTGAACAGTGACGTGGACTGCACTGCAGATAGGTTTTTAATACTTTAAAATTTGATTTGATTTAAGTTGCAGTGTTAATTATCTAGGGTCTTACAAAATACAGGGACTTCCGAACCTATTAAAAAAAAATATTAGCTGCACTGAACCGTTTCGGCCTACATAGAAAGATTCATTTTAATATTGGTAAAAGAAAAGAAAATAGAAGATCACAGGAAAAAGGAAAGATTCATTTTAATATTGGTAAAAGAAAAGAAAATAGAAGATCATAGGAAAAGGATTTGTGGCTGTATTCAGCCTTTTGGTTTAAAATGTGAACTTTTAAAATAAAAAAAGTGATGATTAAAATGAAGTTTGTAACATCCCAATAAATAGTAATTACCATTAATCAGAACTAATCACATTTACAGAAATTACAGTGCAGTCTTAATATTTACAACAGCTGCTCAAAATTTAAAACTGAACGTACTACAATTACAGCGTTCAGGATCTATCAAAATTATAACAAATTCTGGATGGACAGTACTGCAAAACTATATATAGAACTTCCAAAATACAGTACAGAAAATCTAACAGCTACTACTAAACGAGCACTCTACTGCTCAGCTTTAACTTCAACTTCTACCAAGTTGGCATCCTCCAAATTTTCTTCTTCCAGCATTGTTTCCAGAGGTGCCTCACCATCTGCTCACATCCACAACGGATGATCATTGCATTGACAAGACGGACATACAGAAACAGTAGACAACACAAGGAAAACGCAAGGGTAAGCTTAGGTAATTTAATTTATACAATCAACATATTTTAACATAGTAAATCAATCATACATTTCATACAACATTAGATATATTTTCTCGCATACAGTAACTTATCCAAATTCTCATAATTAAAGACTGTCCGGACTGTATGAAGCCATGTATCTACAGGCGTTCTTGCACCCGGGTGGTGTGGTAACTGGGATACACTCAACAGTTGCCACCCGAGGTTAACCCTATCAGTCCAAAGTACTCAGTAGGACTAGGGCCTCCTGCCATTCCCACGCATGACCTACTCCCCTCTACATGAGGATGAGCACTCACGGAATATCAGGATGAACAGCCATCAGCAGCTTTACCATGGTCATACTACACTACTTCCCATATTCACATCATGGAGACGTTCCTCCTTGGAACGCTCATTCACAATCCAATCCCATAAAATTCATTCACACTATCATTCACACATTATTAACTATTCCTCTTATTCAGATTTCCATTCTGTGTTCCACTCTCTTAATTTAAACAAAGTTTATCATTTAATAGATTCAGATGATTGTATTACAGTACACTGCTATCACGTTTCTGAACAAAAGAAACGCACCATTATTCATTCACGGACGTTGAAACAATTGACTAATTTAATTGAAATTGAGTCTAAAAGATCCAAATAATACTTAGGAAAATTCTAAGTATAAAGACTTGAGGTTAAATGAAAAGGACCATCACAGTTTAAATGATTTCAAATAAATAATCAGAGCATTAGTAAATTCGGAAACGAACACTGCCAGTCAAAGACCGAACGTTAATTAATAAATTGAACGAACGCTGTGAAGTTCGCTCACGAGCAATGATAAGGACGAGCGTTCAGTAGAAACTGAACCCTCCTTAGGACGAACGCTAGGTCAATGACCGAGCACCAAATAGAACGAACGCTCATCTGGACGGACGTTCGGTATCAGACCGAACGCTAACTAGGACGAACGCTCAATCTAAGACCGAGAGTTCCTTTGGACGAACGCTCAGTCTAATACTAAGCGCTGCTTATGACGAACGCTGGTAAACAAAACCGAGCGTCCTAACTATACTTCAATTTATTTTCAATCGTGGTACAAGCTAGGCCAAGCCGAACGCTCACACTTAACTCTTGACACCAATAACGCTCGTTCTTAATCAGAGTCCTTTCCAAATGAAAGAACCCTTATTCTAAAGGATATTGCAGAGAAACCGAACGGTATAAGACCGTTCGATAACGAGCGTACATGATCAATCAGAGAAGATCAAAATTTCCAGATTTTTCAAACACGATAATTTCACAGATTTCATATGATTTGAACTTTAATAATTTCACCTTCACCATAAATCTCATACATTACAGAATTCATATTAGAATCTCATCAATACAGTATTTTCCAGTTTCCCAGTTCAAACATCTCATCATTTACATACAGTTCAAAACAACATCATTCCACACCATACAGAATTTCAATCACATTCCAGAATATACATCTCATTCTCTGCATACAGCTCAACCAATAACATCATCAACATATAATTCCCAAGTTTATCAGTCATATACAATCAGTACAATAGACTCGTGCTTGCATACTCCAAAATTCATAGATTTCATACAATTCAAACATTCAGTACACTTCATTGCTGTCATAAACATCAAACAAGTATTAAATTAAATTACTCAAGCTTCCCTTACCTGATCTAGCAGTGCACTTCCAAATGCTTATGGTTTCTCTAGTGCTCTCACGGCTTTCTATCCAGAAATTCACCCCACGATTTCTACTTAATCTAAGATACCAAAATCACATACAGTTCAGACCTATAATTCATTCATGCAACCAGAATTTGGTTTGCAGAAACAGAAGAAGAGAACGTTAAGGGAAGAGAACTTACCAGCCACAGAATTCTAACTTGTTCGGTTCTAATGAAAGCTTTCAACACCGAGAATTATTCTACGGTTTCTGAAATGGAAGCAGAGATGTTGGTAGTGAGTGATCTTAGAGAGAAGATGAAAGAGTTTAGAGAGAAGGCAGAGATGAAGAAAGCTAGAGTTTCGTGAGGAAGAGGGTGATTGCACGCAGAGAATGGGAAGAGTTTTCCTGAAAATTCACTTCCTTCCTTCACAGAAACTAACTCCCATTCTCCACACACCAGTTGTCTTCCACTAACATTCTCAGAGTGCTCCAACCGTGACACATGGCAGGCGCATGCAGTGGAAGTGTGAGTGCATTTTGACGTGTCACGGTGCATTAATTGATGATCAGAGAATGAATTAGTGTGTATTAATTTATCAGGTTCTCACATTCCCCCTAACTACAAAAATTTTCGTCCTCGAAAATTATAAAGCTTACCAGGGAATAGGTGAGGGTACAATTCCTTCACAGCCTCTTCCACCTCCCATGTTGAATCACCAGTCTTTGCATTCCACACCACTTTCACGAGACGAACATCCTTTCCTTTGTAGAGTCTGGTGCGGCTGTCTTCCACACAAACAGGTTGCATCTCCAGTGTCCTGTCTGGGCGAATTTGGATGTCTTCTAACTCCAGTACATGTGATGGATCAGCTATATATTTCCGGAGTTGTGAAACATGAAAGACTGGATGAAGGTTGGACAGTTGAGGTGGTAAAGCCAGTTCATACGCAACTGATCCAATCCTCTTCAGAATTTGATATGGTCCAACGTATTTGGGAGAAAGCTTCTTTGGACGAAGGACTCTTCCCACTCCAGTGATTGGATTCAACCTCAGAAACACGTGATCTCCAGCAGCAAACTCTAAGGGCCTTCTTCTCTTATCAGCATACGATTTCTGTCTGCTTTGAGATGTTTTCAAACGTTCCTGTATCAGTTTCACCTTCTCAGTTGTTTGCTGGATCAAGTCAGGTCCGGTTAACACATTCTCGCCTTCTTGGAACCAACACAAAGGAGTCCTACACTTCCTTCCATAAAGAGCTTCAAACGGTGCCATTCCTATGCTTGCTTGAAAGCTGTTATTATATGTGAATTCAACAAGCGGCAGAACTTCATCCCATACTCCCATATGATCTATAACACACGTCCTCAACAAGTCTTCAAGAGTCTGGATGGTTCGCTCAGATTGTCCATCCGTCTGAGGGTGATAAGCAGAACTCATTTGCAGTTTGCTTCCCAATTCTCCTTGCAATGACTGCCAAAAACGAGATGTGAATCTCGTGTCTCGATCTGATATAATGCTTGAAGGAACTCCATGCAATCTAACAATCTCCTTAATGTACAATTTGGCCAAGTTTTTCATGGACATCTTTAAATTAACAGCCAGGAAATGGGCGCTCTTAGTCAATCTATCCACAATCACCCAAATTGAATCATGGTTTCGGACTGTACGTGGCAGATGAGTCACAAAATCCATGGAGATGCTGTCCCACTTCCATTCTGGAATTTCCAATGGCTGCAGCAATCCCCCTGGTCTTTGATGTTCAGCCTTGGCTCTTTGACAGGTTAAGCAAGAGGACACAAAACGTGCAATGTCACTCTTCATACCAGGCCACCAGAAGGATAAACGAAGGTCTTGATACATCTTAGTCATGCCAGGATGCATGCTAAGACGGCTGTGATGTCCCTCCTCCATTATAATCCGCTTCAGCTCACTGTCATTTGGAACGCACGTTCTTCCCATATATCGCAGTAGACCGTCCGTTCCAGCATTGAACCCCTTAGCCTGATCTGTACCAAGCACGCTCAAGATTTTCACCAATCCTTCATCCTCACGTTGCTTCATCCGAATTCTATCAAACACATCACTGGAAATTCTAAGATTACAGCATCTGATAACGTCCGTTCCCAAGTCGAACTGCAACCTTAGATCTCTAAAGCTTTCCACCAAATTCAGCTCCTTCACCATCATTGCAGAGACCCTTACGGCCTTCCTACTCAAAGCATCAGCCACCACATTAGCTTTTCCAGGATGATACAACAGTTCGAATTCATAATCCTTCAAGAATTCAAGCCACCTCCTTTGCCTCATATTTAATTCCTTTTGATCAAAGAGGTACTTGAGACTCTTGTGATCACTAAACACTTGGAACGTTGCACCATACAGATAATGCCTCCAGATCTTTAATGCAAACACGACTGCTGCTAGCTCCAAGTCGTGTGTGGGGTAATTCTTCTCATGAATTTTCAGCTGTCTGGAAGCATAAGCCACTGCCCTCCTTTCCTGCATCAGTACACAGCCCAAACCTTGATATGATGCATCACAATACACTTCAAAAGGTTTGGCTGTATCTGGAATGACCAACACAGGAGCGCTTGTTAATTTCTTCTTCAATTCCTGGAAGCTCTCCTCACATCTATCTGTCCAAGCAAACGGCTGGTCCTTCCTGGTGAGGTAAGTCAGAGGGGCTACTATCTTAGAAAATCCCTCAATGAATCTCCTATAATAGCCCGCGAGTCCCACAAAGCTTCTAACCTCTGTGACCGAACGGGGACTCTCCCAATCCAGCACTGCTTTCACCTTGGCTGGATCTACTGCAATACCACCAGCAGAAACAACATGCCCCAAGAATTGGATCTCCTTCATCCAAAATTCACACTTTGAACGTTTGGCATACAACTCTTTCTCCCTCAACACGCTCAAGACGATCCTCAAATGTTCTTCATGTTCGTCAAAGCTCTTGGAGTAAATGAGGATGTCATCAATAAATACCACCACAAATTTATCAAGGTACGGTCTGAAAATTCTGTTCATGTAATCCATGAAGATTGCAGGTGCGTTTGTCACTCCAAAGGGCATCACCACATACTCATAATGGCCATAGCGAGACCGAAATGCAGTCTTCTGAATGTCCTCCTCTTTTACTCTAATTTGATGATAGCCCGAACGTAAATCAATCTTAGAAAACACACACGCACCATGCAACTGATCCAGCATGTCATCTATCCTTGGGAGAGGATACTTGTTCTTGATGGTCAGCTTATTAAGTTGCCTATAATCAATGCATAGCCGAGAGCTGCCATCCTTCTTCTTACCCAACAACACTGGCGCTCCCCATGGTGAAGCACTTGGACGGATGAACCTCTTGTCCATCAATTCTTCAATCTGCTTCTTGAGCTCGGCCAATTCAGCTGGTGCCATTCTATATGGTTGAACCGAGATGGGTGCAGCAGTGGTTACCAGATCGATTGTGAATTCTACCTCACGGATGGGAGGTAGACCAGGGACTTCATCCGGAAAGACGTCCGGAAACTCATCTACTACAGTTCGTCCTTTACTACTCTCAATATTGGACGAACGTTCTCTCTCGTTGCCTTCATACGTCATGATAAGGAAGCAGCTTGCTCCTTCCATGATGTCCTCCTTTAGTTGACCGAGAGTGAGTGACAATTCTTCATCTTCTTCATCTGGAAAGACTAACTCCTTCTTCCCACAATCAATGAGGATCCGATTGGTAGCCAACCAATCCATCCCCAAAATTACTTCTAAATCTTGAAGGGGTAAGCAAATGAGATTAACCTTATATCTACGCCCCTCAACTTCTATAGGACATCTTACACAAACTGTAGACGTCTTGATCCCACCAGCCGCTGGGGTTGACACCACCAGGTCAAACTGTAATTCACTCTCCACTATTCCCAGTTTCTCAACACACGCCTTCGAGATGAAGGAATGAGTTGCCCCCGAGTCATACAGTACACAGCAAGGCTTTCCATACAACATGCAAGTGCTGGTGATGAGTGTACCTGAACGAGCAGCTTCAGCACCAGTGATTGCGTACACCCTTCCTGTGGCTTGCGCACGTCCACCTCTCCCTTGTTGGGTTCTCCCAGCGTTCGGCGGCCTCATTGCCGCACGTCCTCCCATATTGCACTCGTTCTCCAAGTGGCCATTCTGTCTGCAACGAGTACAATATTTTCCTCCTGGCAACTGTGGACAAGCCCACCGATAGTGTGGTCCTCCACACTGATAACAGGTTAAGCTTCTCGGCTGTCCAGATTGGCCAACAGTGACCAAAGCTTGTGATCCGCCAGAGGATTGAGTGGGACGAGTATATGGGGACCTTCTCACATTTGATGCACCTCTGGACAAAACCGGACCCCTACTCACTTGTTGTTTCTTATGTTGTTCGGCCTCAGCAATGTTCTTCTCAAGCACCTTTGCTCTCTCAACCATAGCGGGGAAGGATCTGATACACAGGCAGGATATTAATACTTTCATATCACTCCTCAACCCGTTCTCAAACTTCCTGCATTGCCATTCTTCGCTGGTAGCCATGGTATTGAAACGGACAAGATGTTTGAATTTGTTGGTGTATTCTGAGACGGACATACTGCCTTGCACCAATTGAAGGAACTCCACCTCCTTAGCAAAACGCACACTGTCTGGGAAATATTCTTCATAGAATTTAGTCCTGAAAACCTCCCAAGAAATTGGACTTTGGGCTTCGGTCAACATCATCTTCACACTTGACCACCAATGGCTAGCTTCTCCTGTCAACAAATATTCTGTAAATGCCAACCGATTGTCATTTGGACACCTCTTTGCATCATAGATCCGCTCCATATCCCTCAACCATTGATCCGCTTCATCCGGAAGCCCTTTGCCATTGAACTTGGCAGGATGGTGTTGCAAGAAGCTTTCCAAACTCCATTCTGCATGAGGTGCAGCATGAGAAGAAGAGGCTCCTGGTGTGCCTCTTGCAGTAGACAGCATGTCCATCAACTGTCGCTGCGTTGCTTCAGAGCTGACCCGTGAAGCCTCCAAACTATTCAGTGCTTCCTGGTTTTGCCTCATTAAGGCAGCGTTCTGTTCTATCAAAGTGGTGTTCTGTTGTTGAAGCCTGTCAATGACCGTCTCCAACATTCTGGTATTGTTAGAATTGTCAGCCTCATTTGCTGAGGTGGGGGAGGAAGTCTAGGCGCCATTCGTTTTCTGGACCAGAGAAAACGTACGTTAGCTATGTTCAAGAGTTAAAAATAATAACTCATCAACACACAATAAGCACACAACGAAAGTATAATGTACTCATAACCCTACATGTCCTTAAAAGAACAAAACTGCTCTGATACCAATAAATGTAACATCCCAATAAATAGTAATTACCATTAATCAGAACTAATCACATTTACAGAAATTACAGTGCAGTCTTAATATTTACAACAGCTGCTCAAAATTTAAAACTGAACGTACTACAATTACAGCGTTCAGGATCTATCAAAATTATAACAAATTATGGATGGACAGTACTGCAAAACTATATACAGAACTTCCAAAATACAGTACAGAAAATCTAACAGCTACTACTAAACGAGCACTCTACTGCTCAGCTTTAACTTCAACTTCTACCAAGTTGGCATCCTCCAAATTTTCTTCTTCCAGCATTGTTTCCAGAGGTGCCTCACCATCTGCTCACATCCACAACGGATGATCATTGCATTGACAAGACGGACATACAGAAACAGTAGACAACACAAGGAAAACGCAAGGGTAAGCTTAGGTAATTTAATTTATACAATCAACATATTTTAACATAGTAAATCAATCATACATTTCATACAACATTAGATATATTTTCTCGCATACAGTAACTTATCCAAATTCTCATAATTAAAGACTGTCCGGACTGTATGAAGCCATGTATCTACAGGCGTTCTTGCACCCGGGTGGTGTGGTAACTGGGATACACTCAACAGCTGCCACCCGAGGTTAACCCTATCAGTCCAAAGTACTCAGTAGGACTAGGGCCTCCTGCCATTCCCACGCATGACCTACTCCCCTCTACATGAGGATGAGCACTCACGGAATATCAGGATGAACAGCCATCAGCAGCTTTACCATGGTCATACTACACTACTTCCCATATTCACATCATGGAGACGTTCCTCCTTGGAACGCTCATTCACAATCCAATCCCATAAAATTCATTCACACTATCATTCACACATTATTAACTATTCCTCTTATTCAGATTTCCATTCTGTGTTCCACTCTCTTAATTTAAACAAAGTTTATCATTTAATAGATTCAGATGATTGTATTACAGTACACTGCTATCACGTTTCTGAACAAAAGAAACGCACCATTATTCATTCACGGACGTTGAAACAATTGACTAATTTAATTGAAATTGAGTCTAAAAGATCCAAATAATACTTAGGAAAATTCTAAGTATAAAGACTTGAGGTTAAATGAAAAGGACCATCACAGTTTAAATGATTTCAAATAAATAATCAGAGCATTAGTAAATTCGGAAACGAACACTGCCAGTCAAAGACCGAACGTTAATTAATAAATTGAACGAACGCTGTGAAGTTCGCTCACGAGCAATGATAAGGACGAGCGTTCAGTAGAAACTGAACCCTCCTTAGGACGAACGCTAGGTCAATGACCGAGCACCAAATAGAACGAACGCTCATCTGGACGGACGTTCGGTATCAGACCGAACGCTCACTAGGACGAACGCTCAATCTAAGACCGAGAGTTCCTTTGGACGAACGCTCAGTCTAATACTAAGCGCTGCTTATGACGAACGCTGGTAAACAAAACCGAGCGTCCTAACTATACTTCAATTTATTTTCAATCGTGGTACAAGCTAGGCCAAGCCGAACGCTCACACTTAACTCTTGACACCAATAACGCTCGTTCTTAATCAGAGTCCTTTCCAAATGAAAGAACCCTTATTCTAAAGGATATTGCAGAGAAACCGAACGGTATAAGACCGTTCGATAACGAGCGTACATGATCAATCAGAGAAGATCAAAATTTCCAGATTTTTCAAACACGATAATTTCACAGATTTCATATGATTTGAACTTTAATAATTTCACCTTCACCATAAATCTCATACATTACAGAATTCATATTAGAATCTCATCAATACAGTATTTTCCAGTTTCCCAGTTCAAACATCTCATCATTTACATACAGTTCAAAACAACATCATTCCACACCATACAGAATTTCAATCACATTCCAGAATATACATCTCATTCTCTGCATACAGCTCAACCAATAACATCATCAACATATAATTCCCAAGTTTATCAGTCATATACAATCAGTACAATAGACTCGTGCTTGCATACTCCAAAATTCATAGATTTCATACAATTCAAACATTCAGTACACTTCATTGCTGTCATAAACATCAAACAAGTATTAAATTAAATTACTCAAGCTTCCCTTACCTGATCTAGCAGTGCACTTCCAAATGCTTATGGTTTCTCTAGTGCTCTCACGGCTTTCTATCCAGAAATTCACCCCACGATTTCTACTTAATCTAAGATACCAAAATCACATACAGTTCAGACCTATAATTCATTCATGCAACCAGAATTTGGTTTGCAGAAACAGAAGAAGAGAACGTTAAGGGAAGAGAACTTACCAGCCACAGAATTCTAACTTGTTCGGTTCTAATGAAAGCTTTCAACACCGAGAATTATTCTACGGTTTCTGAAATGGAAGCAGAGATGTTGGTAGTGAGTGATCTTAGAGAGAAGATGAAAGAGTTTAGAGAGAAGGCAGAGATGAAGAAAGCTAGAGTTTCGTGAGGAAGAGGGTGATTGCACGCAGAGAATGGGAAGAGTTTTCCTGAAAATTCACTTCCTTCCTTCACAGAAACTAACTCCCATTCTCCACACACCACTTGTCTTCCACTAACATTCTCAGAGTGCTCCAACCGTGACACATGGCAGGCGCATGCAGTGGAAGTGTGAGTGCATTTTGACGTGTCACGGTGCATTAATTGATGATCAGAGAATGAATTAGTGTGTATTAATTTATCAGGTTCTCACAAAGTTAAAATAGTTTTAAATCAAATTCCAATATATTTACATATTTTTAATATTAAAAAAATTATTTTCGTACATTCTGATTTAAGGATTGAAAGTTATATTTTGTTTTACAAATTTATTGAAAGAATAATTACAAAACAAAGATTTTATATTACTTCAATAACCATAACATTGTTGATGCAATCAATAACCAACATATTTTAAATTATAATGCTGAATTTGGTTCTAGGTAAAATGTTTGGTGGATTACATTATAAACAACGACAAGGCCATTTTCTTTCCTGGCCTAACCTCAATAGTCCAAAGACATTAATGAGTTGCGATAACTAGTCTTCAAATACATCACAGAAAAAGTTAACCTGAAAGTTAATGATCAAGAGAATTTTAGGATTATTTCTATGGTAAAGGAAAGTATTTTGGTGGTTGAGTTTGTTTTCAACTAATACCAGACTTCATTAAAAAATATATTATAATACTAACTGTAACGTCCCAAAAATATACATCATGCATATATAATAAAGAGTCATCATACATAATATAAGAAAGCAGTCAAGAGTAATTTAAGGATTACAGTCATCCTTAGAATAGTGCGGAATTGACAACAAGAGTATTTAGAATTTCTCCATGAAAATCACAGAGAATTTAAAACTTAAAATACACACGAGTTATTCCAAACATTAAGAATTATGAAATAAGACTAGCTAATCTAGGCTGCAGCACTGCCGTCTTCATCAAGAGCTGCTTCCAAAGTATTCTCCTCGCCATCTGCTCCCATCCAAGTGGATGATCATCGCCAAAGAAACATACCCAAACAACACACAACACAAACAATGCAAGGGTGAGCTAGATATAAAAAACATGTTATACAATCCAACATGATATGCAAAAGTCACTCATACATGGTAAACTAACATCACAAGACTTGTTACATTAAACCCCGACTTGTTACTTTATAGACCGACTCGTCCGGACCAGAATGATTACCGAGCTATGGCGGGTTATGCACTCGTGGTGGCCTCTACTGCTTTGCAAAGCCATTGCCAATGGGTTCCACCCTACCACTCTCACGAGGTTAGTCCGTTTCGCGCCCTGGAGCATACTGGAAGCCTCCAAGACTAGGACCTCCTGCTACTCCTCATCACATGGATCAATCCTCTCTACTTGAGAATGAAAGACCATTGGAGCGTCAGGAAAACCCTCAAGAATGAGCTACCATGAAATCATTCTGTACACCCCAAATCACCACCATATATCCTCTCCTTGAGGATCATGGAATTACGTCCACCACCATGTATCCTCTCATGAGGATCATGGAATTACGTCCCTGAATCATATTGTTACTCCCGAATCACCAGATATCCATTTTATCACAGTAAATCCAACACACCTCATACATTCACATAAATCACTTCACAGTATATATTTTCCAAACCTTGCACGTAATTCAATTCAAGAGAAAATGAATTTAAAATCCAACATTTGCAGAATACTATTTGGACGAGCACTGTTCACCGAGCACAGTGGACGAACGTTACTGAACGAACACTACCTTCCAACCACTAGGCCGAACACTATTTGGACGTACGTTCGTTATCAATCACCAGGCCGAACGCTGTTGGACGAACGTTATCAAATCCTACACTATCAGGCCGAACGCTAAACCATCGAACACCAATACTAAATTCAACACTTGGACGAACGCGCAACGCTTGGAACCTAAGAATACTACTCAAGGCCGAACGCTCAACATTGCTATCCGAAAATACAATGTTAAGAACGATCGCTCAAACTCACTAATATTATAAGGCCGATCGTTAAAGATTTCAAATTATAATATCCAATTATGGCCGAACGCTCACAATCACAAATATCCATGAACGAACGCTTATGATCCAAACTAAGGAATCCAAATTAAAATCGAACGCTCAGAAGCGAGAATACCTTATCAAAACCGAACATTCAACAGAATAAGACCGAACGCTCAAAATTCCAAAACTTAAAACTATCAAGCCAAGACCGAACGCTCACAATTAGAATCAAGGAAAGACCGAACGCTCACAATCAGAATTAAACCAAAACCGAACGCTCACAATGAGAATTAAACTATGACTGAACGGTCAAAATCCAATCCTAAGAATACCAACTAACGGCCGAATGCTCACAATCACAATTAACCAAGGCCGAACGCTGACTAATACACCGAAACCGAACGTTTAGAGATCCAGACTTAATAGTATCAACTTAAGGTCGAACGATCAAGATTAAACTTAAGAATCCGTTAAGGACGAACGACTGCAATTTCTATTACCAAATACCGAACGCTCAAGATCACGTAAATATCAATTTAGGGACGAACGCCTAAAATTACTAATTCCTGTATACAGTTGGGACGAACGTCTAATATATCACTGCAAACGAACGAACGCTCGTTAACACAAAACCGAACGCTCATGCTATTTTGGCCGACCACTAATTGGTCGAGCCATTTGGACGAACGTCCAATTTGGCTCACCAAATTGGACGAACGCGCGATCTGCAGAATTCTGCAGAATCGCACCAGATTTCCGGAGAGAAACCAGAAACCCCATTTTCATCCCCTTCTTCCCAGATTTGCTTCAACAACAATATTCTACCATCACTCATACAGATTCATACACAACAAAGTCACTCTAAGTACGAAATTTGTTCATCAACGACACTATATTATAGATTTCAGCACACACATACATGGTTCATAAAATCCAGAAAAAAGGATCTAGCTCCCCTTACCTCTTGAAGACCTCCTTGAATCTTGAATCTCTCTCCCAAGGTCTCCTTGAAATTCTAGAGCTCTCCTCTCACTCTTCAGATTTTTGCAGCAAAACTCCATTTCTTCTTTTCCCGAAATTGCAGCAAGCCTCTCCCTTCTCCAGATGCAGCATCCAACCCCTTCAATCCACGATTTCTACCTTTAAGAAGGAAGAAATGGTGCTCCCCATAGCCACTCCTCAGTGCTATGCCCACCAACAAAGGAGATGATGGTGTCTTTGGTGGCTGGAGCACTTTCAAAGTGGGAAGACCCCACCATCCACCAGCTGCTGTTGCCACTTGAAGCGCCCCCTGTGACACCCGGGCACGGAGACGAGGGCGGGGAGTGACGCCGGTGCAAGAAGCATGGTGCATGGGGCACAGACAAGGAGCGGCTCCTGGCAGCTTCGGGTGGAAGGGGTACATGGATGAATCGAACATACACCAGAATGAGAGGGATTTGGAGACTGTATAGGTATGGGACTATACAGTTGAAGGATAGCTTAAAGGAATTGATTTGACTACTCATATCACCAAAATGCATTTACTTTTCGGTAGCCTGACTCATAAGAACTCCATGGTTAAGCGTGCTTAGCCTGGAGTAATTCTGGGATTGGTGACCTTCTGGGAAGTTTTCCCAGAAAGTGTGCGAGTGAGGACAAAGCACACTGGAAAGCCTGGTGGTGATCTGTGGGGGCAGTCAACGGTCTCTGCGAGTTGCCGGGACGTTACAGATGGTATCAGAGCCTAGCCTCTCCCAGTACGGTGTGGTTCGAGGACGAACCAGAGCGGAAGCTGGTGGGCATGTGACACCCGGGCACGGAGATGAGGGCGGGGAGTGACGCCGGTGCAAGAAGCATGGTGCAGGGGGCACAGACAAGGAGCGGCTCCTGGCAGCTTCGGGTGGAAGGGGTACATGGATGAATCGAACATACACCGGAATGAGAGGGATTTGGAGACTGTATAGGTATGGGACTATACAGTTGAAGGATAGCTTAAAGGAATTGATTTGACTACTCATATCACCAAAATGCATTTACTTTTCGGTAGCCTGACTCATAAGAACTCCATGGTTAAGCGTGCTTAGCCTGGAGTAATTCTGGGATTGGTGACCTTCTGGGAAGTTTTCCCAGAAAGTGTGCGAGTGAGGACAAAGCACACTGGAAAGCCTGGTGGTGATCTGTGGGGGCAGTCAACGGTCCCTGCGAGTTGCCGGGACGTTACAGATGGTATCAGAGCCTAGCCTCTCCCAGTACGGTGTGGTTCGAGGACGAACCAGAGCGGAAGCTGGTGGGCATGTGACACCCGGGCACGGAGACGAGGGCGGGGAGTGACGCCGGTGCAAGAAGCATGGTGCAGGGGGCACAGACAAGGAGCGGCTCCTGGCAGCTTCGGGTGGAAGGGGTACATGGATGAATCGAACATACACCGGAATGAGAGGGATTTGGAGACTCTATAGGTATGGGACTATACAGTTGAAGGATAGCTTAAAGGAATTGATTTGACTACTCATATCACCAAAATGCATTTACTTTTCGGTAGCCTGACTCATAAGAACTCCATGGTTAAGCGTGCTTAGCCTGGAGTAATTCTGGGATTGGTGACCTTCTGGGAAGTTTTCCCAGAAAGTGTGCGAGTGAGGACAAAGCACATTGGAAAGCCTGGTGGTGATCTGTGGGGGCACTCAACGGTCCCTGCCCCCTTCCACTTCCAGGAACGTGCCTCCCTTCCCCACCACTTCTCTGTTAGGTAGCCGCCCCTCCCACTTTCAAAAGAAAGTGGGACGTGCGGTCTTTACATTCTCCCCAACAACAAAAATTTTCGTCCTCGAAAATTAGGCTTTATCAGAACAAGTGTGGGTAGGTTTCTCTCATCTCTGTTAGCAAAATGATGAAGATGAAGTTTTGATGATGTCCAAATCAAGTCAAGAACAACCAAGACTCATGAAGAATGATCTTTGAAGACTTGTAACCTTTTGTAATAATTGTATAAAACATAGGAAATTTAGTGGTTTTATGTATGTATTCAAAAGTGATGTAAAAATAAACTAAGTGTAAAAACATTGCAGTGTTAATCGATTAACAAGGGGTGTTAATCGATTAACGTTAATCGATTAACAAGGGCTGTTAATCGATTGTTCCAGAGACGAATGGAGAAGCACAGCAGTTCAGTGTTAATCGATTAGCAAGGGGTCCTAATCGATTAGCGTTAATCGATTAACAAGGGCTGTTAATCGATTAACAAAGTGCCCGTTTGAAAAACTAGCCGTTTTTAGAGCCGTTGGACTATCCGTTGGTGTGTTAATCGATTAACAACTTAGAACAATCGATTAACACAGTCAGAAAGGCTGAAAACGAAAAATGGAAGAGCCTTTGGATGAGTCTATAAATAGACTCTCATTTCCTCTCAAGATCAACATCTAGAGAGCTAGAAAAACTCTTCCCTTGTGCTCAAATACTCAGAAACTCTTGAGAATTGTGTGCTCTTGCTCAGCTAAGGAAACTCTGTCTGTAGAGTTGGTGAAATACTGCTACGGTGATAGAGGAATAGCTGGTTCATCCTTGGTGTGTCTAAGGAAGTGTTTGGAAGAGGTGTTCATCCTTCGTGAAGTATTCGGAGGAAGTGTTTCATCCTTTGTGAAGATTCAAAGGAGGTGTTGTTTCATCTCTTGTGGCATCAAGAGAGGTGTTTTCTAAACTTTTACAAATTGTATCTTTGTGATTGTAGTTTGTAATTGTTTTGTGATTAGTGAATTGTTTATCTTGGTTTGAGATAAGCGACTGGACGTAGGATTGGTAAGATCCGAACCAGGATAAAATCATCTGTGCAAATTTCTCTCAACCTTACTCTATTTTATTGTTATTATTAATTGCTAAGTAAGTTTAATGGTTTAATACCTCTTTTGGTCCCTAGAAAGGGGGCCAATGTTCAATGTGGTCCCACCTTTTTTTAGAAGTTCAATGTGATCCCATCTTTTGTAAAAAGTGTGCAATCAAGTCCTTTTTGGAAACGGCGTTAAGTGTTTAACGGAGCAGCTGACAGGGAAGACTGAAGTTAGCTACGTGGCTTTGTGTGGGTAATACGTGGCAGTGAGAGGGTGATACGTGGCTGTGAGAGGGTAAATCAGAAAATTAGGGTTTGAGTTGCAGAGAAATTGGGATTTATTGTCGTGTTTCTTCTGAAGGATTGTGTAATATTTACCTTAATCGACTACGTTAAGTGACTGATGTACGTGATCATTGATAAAGAACATGTCTATGGCATTTATGTATATGTGTATGTATATTGTAATTGCTGGTTTGAGAAGCTCTAGCATGATATGGAAACATGGAAACCTGGTTTCACGTGTGGATCTCTGAACTGCTTCTGTTCTGCATCATTAGCGAGAGATTTGATAGAATGCAGCATGATGTTCAAATTGCCGAGCAGCTTCTCATCAAATTTTCTTCGAGGAAAGAAGTCTACATATTGAGGTGAAGGCATCTGTGCATTTCTTTGTGCATATATACCCATCTGTGACACTTTCTTTCTCAAGCAACCATCTTGTTTCTCTCGTTAACATAACAACAACGACAACAACATGGGAGGTCTCGAAGATATCAAGAACGAGGCAGTGGATCTGGAGCGGATTCCTGTGGATGAAGTGTTCCGCGAACTGAATTGTACGAAGGAAGGTCTGACGAATGAAGAAGGCGACAATAAATCCCAATTTCTCTGCAACTCAAACCCTAATTTCTGATTTACCCTCTCACAGCCACGTATCACCCTCTCTCTGCCACGTATTACCCACACAAAGCCACGTAGCTAACTTCAGTCCACCCTGTCAGCTGCTCCGTTAAAAACTTCACGCCGTTTCCAAAAAGGACTTGATTGCACAATTTTTACAAAAGATGGGATCACATTGAACTTCTAAAAAAAGGTGGGACCACATTGAACATTGGCTCCCTTTCTAGGGACCAAAAGAGGTATTAAACCAAGTTTAATTGAGTAGAAATTTTTAAGGCACACGTTTTTAGTAAGAACCAATTCACCCCCCCTCTTGGTTTGTTGTTCCACGCTAACCCATCCGCTGCAGCCGCTCTGACAATCTCGTCCTCTAACTCCCAGGTAGAGTCGCCCGTTCCACTGTTCCAGATAACTTTGACAAGTTTGACAGTTCTTCCTCTAAGTTGTTTGTTTTGACTCTCCTCAATCTTTATTGGTTGCACTTCAATTGACAAATCTTCTCTGACTTGCACATCGTCAACTTCAAGCACATGAGAAGGATCAGACATGTATTTTCTGAGTTGAGATACATGGAACACTGGATGCAAGTTTGCCAACCGAGGTGGCATGGTTATCTCATAAGCTACGGGTCCTACACGTCGTAGAATTTGGTAAGGACCAAGATATGTAGGAGATAGTTTCCTAGCACGAATGGCTCTTCCTACACCGGTAGTAGGAGTCACTCGTAGGAACACATGATCCCCAACTGCAAATTCTAACGGCTTGAGCCTCCGATCAGCATAGGACTTCTATCTATTCTGAGACGCCCGCATCTTTTCTTGTATAAGCTTCACCTTCTCTGTAGTCTGCTGAACTATTTCTGGTCCCGTCAAAACTGCTTCTCCATCCTGAAACCAACAAAGAGGTGTTCTACAGCGCCTCCCATACAACGCTTCAAACGGTGCCATGCCGATACTAGTTTGATAGCTGTTGTTGTAAGTGAACTCAACTAGTGGCAATATCTCATCCCATACCCCTAGGTGATCCAAAATGCAAGTCCGCAACAAATCTTCAAGCGATTGGATTGCCCGCTCAGACTGTCCATCCGTTTGGGGATGATAAGCCGAGCTCATCTGAAGTCTGCTTCCCATCTCACTCTGAAGAGTTTGCCAAAACCTGGATGTGAACCTTGGGTCTCTATCTGATACAATACTCGAAGGCACCCCATGTAACCTCACTATTTCCTTAACATACAGTTGTGCCAACTTCGCCATAGACATCCTCAAATCGATCGCCAAGAAGTGGGCACTCTTGGTCAATCGGTCCACTATTACCCATATTGCATCATGTCTTCGAACAGTGCGTGGCAAATGGGTAACAAAGTCCATAGCGATGCTATCCCATTTCCATTCTGGAATTTCCAATGGCTGCAACAAACCTCCTGGTCTCTGATGCTCTATTTTAGCTTTCTGACAAGTTAAACAAGAGACAACAAACTGAGCTACATCTCTTTTCATACCGGACCACCAAAAAGACTCCTTGAGGTCTTGATACATTTTAGTCATGCCAGGATGCATGCTAAAACGGCTTTTATGACCTTCCTCAAGGATTAACCTCTTCATTTCTGAATTGCTAGGGATACAGACTCTGCCTTTGAACCTTAAGATACCATCAGCCCCCAAGGCAAAATCATTTTTCTGCTCAGTCCCAATCAAACTGGATGACGTTTGGAGCTCAACATCCTTCGACTGCTCTTCTTTAACACGCTTCAACAAGTCATTGGACACCACCAAATTACTGCATCTGATGCTGTCAGCTTCAAATTCTACCTGCAACCTCAAATCTCTGAAGCTTTCTACCAACTCTAACTCTCTGACCATTAAGGCTGAAATATGCATTGACTTCCTGCTCAATGCATCTGCCACCACATTATCCTTCCCAGGGTGATAAAGGAGATCAAATTCAAAATCTTTAAGAAACTCCATCCATCGCCTTTGCCTCATATTAAGCTCCTTCTGATCAAAAAGGTATTTCAGGCTCTTATGATCACTGAACACTTGAAATTACGCGCCATACAGATAGTGTCTCCATATCTTCAAAGCAAATACCACAGCTGCCAACTCCAAGTCATGAGTGGGATAATTCTTCTCATGAACCTTGAGTTGTCTTGATGCATATGCCACTACCTTCTTCTCCTGCATCAGTACGCACCCTAATCCCTGATGAGAGGCATCACAAAAAACCTCAAAAGGTTTATCTGTGTCAGGGATAACCAAAACTGGTGCACTAGTCAATCTGTTCTTTAGCTCTTGGAAGCTAGTCTCACAACAGTCTGTCCAAACAAAAGGTTGATCCTTCCTAGTCAGTTTTGTTAACGGCGCCACAATCCGGGAAAAGCTCTCAATAAAACGACGATAGTAGCCCGCTAGACCCACAAAGCTCCTGATTTCTGTAACAGTCTTAGGTCTCTCCCACTGAAGTACTGCTTGCACCTTAGCGGGATCGACAGCAATTCCTCCAGCTGAAATCACATGCCCAAGAAAAGGAACCTCTTCCATCCAAAACTCACACTTGGATAGCTTGGCATACAATCTTCTTTCTCTCAGCACTTCAAGCACTGCCCTAAGGTGATCTTCATGTTCTTCCCGCGTTTTAGAATAGACAAGTGTCGCAACCAGAATCGCGACGGGACGACGATCCGAAAAAGAAAACGCAGGGGTTTGAAAAAAAGATTTTTTGGGAGTCGCCACCATAGTTTATTCTGGAAAACTACGGAAAAACCATAAAATGATAAGGCATAGTCTGCGAAAATGAGATTCTAAATTCGGGAGTCGGTTACGTGTAGGGAAGGTATTAGCACCCTACAACGCCTGCCCTAGGGCAGTACCTTGAACTAAATATGCGAATGTGATGTGGTTTTCAAAATGTTTAACTATCGCCTAAAATAAAAATTCTAAAGAAACAAAATATTTTTTAGTTTTTTGTGCCCGACAAAGATTGACCTTGCTCCTACGTATTCTCATTCAGAATGAGAAATCAGGGTTACGTAGTTCTTGTAGAAAACTGCTTGAAAATTTGTTTGAAAATTGTTTGAAAGATTTGTTTGATTGATTATGGATAAATTTGGATTTTTGGGGAAATGAACCTGACAAGGACTAGCCTTGCTCCTACGTATCTCCACTTTTGATGGAGAATCAAGGATCATGTAGTTCTGGCCAGAAAGATTGTTTGTTGTTTGAAAATGTGGATGTTTTTGGTTTTTGAAGATTTTATATTTTTTTGGTATTTTTTGATGTAATATTTAAATTTTTGCGTAATGAGCACTAGGCTGATGCGTACGATCGCACGAGCACTCACATGGCTTTTTTCTCTTATTGTTTGCGTAATGAGCACTAGGCTGATGCGTACGATCGCACGAGCACTCACACGACTTTGTTTGTTTTATTTTATTTTTTGTTTATATTTTTTATGAACAAACCCAACAAAATATAAGATGCAATATACAAGAGTGGAGTTATAACACAAAGGGCTACATAAAGAAATAAAAATTTAAGAACAAAGCGAGAGAAACAAACCAACAAGAATAGGGGGTGCAGAGATAAAAACCCGGAGTGCAGAGAGTAGATTTGAAGCTCCTTTGTCTGTCAGGGGTGTAAAAATGAAAACAGAAGGGCATCCTGAAACGTGTGTCAGATCCAATTCCCCTTTCCTTTTTCTTTTTTTCTTTTTTATTGTTTGCACATAATGGGCTTAAGCCCAAAAAACGGGGTGTGAAACATGAAACCGTGGGTGCAGATAAAGTTATTTTTTTTTGTTTAAGGGTTTGGATGGGTCTGAGTCCAGGGAATGGATGCGGGGGTGCGCGGATGAGAAAACAGGGGGTGCGTGAAGGAGGAAAATGTTTTAGTATCATTATTTTTTTTTTATTTATTAGAGAGAGTTGGGTCGGAAAGAAATAAAAAAGAAGAGGCCCAAGGCCTTTCCATTCTTCAGCAAACATTCCTTGGGGTCTCCTTCGTTCCACAATCTCAACTCAAAACAGAGACCTAGAGTCTTCTTCCAAAGTAGCCAACGGAGGTATCTCCACCCCGTCACGCACACGCGCCACTGTCTTAGCCAGAGGTCTGGATAAAATGATGATGATTGAAGGATGTGTGGTGGGCGTGAGGTCTGGATAAAATGATGATGGGTGTTGGCCCTGTTGACAGAGAATGGAGGAGGATTGAGTGTTGTGTGATGCGGAGATGATTCAGTGGAGTGAATGGGATAGGAGTATGTGTGGTGAATCCTGGTTTGGTGTTTGGCCGTGGAGTTGGGAGTGAAAAGGAAATGGTTTGCTGTGGTTACGGCTGAGAGGAGCCAGTGCCCCCCAAGGCTGTGGTGATGAGGTGTTGTGATGGCTGTGAGGATGAAGAATGAGATGAAGATGGAGATGGTAACGGGTGAGGGGCTCAGAGGGAGCCAATGCCCCTCGGCCCTCTTCCCCCTCCCTTTCCTCGTGTGAATTATGTAGGCTTCAGCACAGTAAGAGATGAGAGTGTCGGTAGCTATGATTGGAGGATGAGGAGTGTCGGTAGCTGCGATTGGAGGATGCAGAAATTATTGGGTTGGTGGAATAGTTGGAAGCATAATTGGATGGTTGGTGAAGTGGGAGAAGGTAGAAGTGGACCGTTGGCAGATTGTGGGAATCATTACTGGGGCCGGAGGGGAGACACGAGAGAGTGATCAGGACGATCGGTCAGGACGAGCGTTCAGGACGAACGGTATACGGCGGAGTGACCTGGACGAGCGGTAGAAGAGGAAAATGGGGTAAGGACGAACGATAGAATGACGAACGACCATCTAAAAAAATTATTACTGTTTGGGCGAATGCTAAAACAGGACCGAACGTTAACGAACGTTCAACAATAAACACATTAAAACCGAACGTTCTACAACATCAAGACCGAACGTTCTACAACATCAAGACCGAACGTTCAACCACATTAAGACCGAACGTCCAATAGCAAGTAAACATGACCGAACGTTCACTAACAAATAGACCGAACGTTCAACCACAGACCAAATAGCTGAACAATTTAGGACGAGCGACCGAACGTCTTTGGGGTCGATTGGTTTGAGGCCGAGCGACCGAACGCAATTGAGGTCGAACGTCCGTGATGCTGAAAGTGTGGACACGTGAGACCAGTAAAGGACGAGCGTCTTGATATTGGTCAACAACGAACGGTTACTGATAACAGTTGAAAAACTGTTATTTTCATGCTTAAAATTGATACTAAAAGCAACCTTTATACTTAGAAACTAGCTTGAAATCATATTTTTATCCATATTTTCATAAATAAGAGAGCTGGACAGGTTTATGCTTGATTTCAGTGTTTTTGTGCAGGTTTTAAGGTGAATTTAGTGAAAGAAGTGAAGAATGAGAGAGATGGAATCAGAAAAGGAATCAAAGAGTGCAAAAGGAGAAGCCGAAGGCACCGCTCAGCGGCATTTTACCGCTGAGCGGCACTCAAGAGGTCACGGGAGGTCCGCTGAGGGGCAAAATGGCCGCTGAGGGGAAGAAAAGAGACGCGCACTCACCGCTGAGCGGTACTTTACCGCTGAGCGGCACACTTATGGGCTTGGGCTTAGATTCTTTGTAATTTTAGAATAGTATATAAGCTTTAGGACGTCCTAGGGTTTGTATCTTTGGCAGAAACGAGGCAAACACTCTCTCTTCCATCCCTTTGAAGGAGGATCTTGGATGCTCAGGCTACCTCTTCACCTTTTTAGGGTTTATTCTTTCATTCTTTCATTGTTCATCTAGGTTCACCATGAATATGGTGAACTAAACCTTGTATGTTTGTTGGGGAATCAATGTAATCTTTTGAAGCTCTCATATATGGAATCTGTTTTTACATCTTTTAATTAAGACTTATGCTTTCTTTCATCATAAGTTAGGGTTTTTCCTCTTTGCTTAATGCTTGCATTGTTTAACTCATTCGATGCATGATTATTGGTTTTGTCGATACGGGAACGTACGGGGAAGTCTAGATCCGGGGAATTTCTCCCAATATTATGTTGGTTGTCGTTAAGCTCTTGCACTTATGAACTGATCATTAGGAATGCTAGGAATTGTATGAACTCGTGATTAGGGAGAAGCCTTCTAGAAAGGTACTTTAGAGAGTGGCATTAACAATGATGATTTGAATGTTGAATTCCTAAAATATATGAGAGTGGATAAGATGAAATTGACCCCCAACAACATATTCATCCATATATTTCATTGAAGGTATTTGTCTTTTGCTTTTGCCATTGATCAAAACTTCATGCATACATGTTTACTTTCTGTTTTGCATATTAAACTTCAATTATTTTGTTCTTAAGTCTTAGCTAATCAACAAACCACACAACTAAACTAGGCCGTGAGTCCTTTGGGAGAACGATACTTGGTCTTACCAAGTTTATTACTTGAACGATTCGGTCATACTTGCCGATTGTGAAACAAGTTTGTGACATCATATTTTGGTGATCATAAATTTGTCCATCAAGTTTTTGGCGCCGTTGCCGGGGACTCGTGGTTTAACTGGTTAATTTGTGTGATTATTGATTATCTTTGACTTTGATTTTGAATTTCTGTTTTTATTTTTCTGTTTTTATTTTATCTTATTTGATTAGATTAGATTTGATTTTATTTTATTTGATTAGATTAGATTTGATTTTATTTTATTTTATTCTATCTTATTTTATTTTATCTTCTGAATCTTTTATCTTCTGAATCTTTTATCTTCTGAATATATATATTCTCTTATATCTTTTTGTGCTAACAAATATTTTTTAGAGTTTTGTGCCTAATGTTTGCAGGATGCAATTCGAACAAGAATTTAATAGGCACTCAATTCTACTAAGGTAATTTCAATCACTGGTGGGATCTCACTCAAGCATGGATAATGATCAATTTTGGCAAGCTGTCGAACAATTTAAGAATCTACCACCACAACAAAGGCAGCAAAAACCCTCTCTATCGGGAAGAAGGATAACGTTGGAGGAGGCAGTTCAACAGTATATACAGATACCTGATTGTCATCACAAAACCACTCAAGCTGCCGAAGAATTTGATAGGCCGCCACCACAACAATGGCAGCAACAACCCTCTCCATCAGTAAATTTGGATGACACCCTTCAACAATTTTTGAAAAATTCCAACTCTACTCAGAAAAGCATTGAAGAATCATGTAAAAGGATGGAGATGCACCTTCGTTTTATTAGTCAAAAATTGAATGTTAAGGTTAATACTGAAGTTAACCTTAAGGAGGAAGGTCAAGCCATTGTCACTGAAAGTGACAAGATTTTTGCAGAGAAAAAAATAGAGAGAGATGAGGAAAAGATAGAGAGAGAAGAAAAACAAGAGTTGAGTGAGAAAGATAAAGATGATGAAAAAGAAAAAGAAGTGGTTGAGAGAGAAGAGAGGAAGAAAATTTGTGTGAAAATAAAGAAGTTGAGAAGAAAAAGAGAAGGGAAGAAAAAAATAAGAGAAAAGAAAAAGAGAAAATTTGGGGAGAGGAAGCATAAGAAAAAGAAGATGAGAGGAAAGAAGAAGGAATCATATGAAAAATCCCATCCTCATCTAAAGAAGAATCATAGGAAGGAAAAGAAATTTAAGTGCTTTATGGAAATCTTCAAGAAATTGGAGATTAAAGTTCCTATGATTGAGACACTGCAACAGGTTCCTGGTTTGATCAAATTTCTGAAGAAGTTCAGTAGAAAGAAGAAAAAGAAGAAGGAACTTGAGCTTTATTGGGTCAAGCTAATGACGTTAAAAGAGCGCTTGCTGGGAGGCAACCCAGTGGATTTAAAAACTTTTGATTTTGATTTTGGTTCTGTAACTTTTAATCTGTGGACATTATTTTGTAAATATTTTGTTGGATACAGCATCTACTGAAGGATGCTAGGTGGTTAAGTATCTACTGAAGGATACTAAGTTTGTAACACCTACTGATAGGTGTTGGTGAGAGAATTTTGCACCTACTGATGGGTGTTGGTAAGTTTGAAACACCTACTGATGGGTGTTGGTGGATTTTGGGTCAGGCTCGTGACGTTAAACAAGCGCTACCTGGGAGGCAACCCAGTTGATTGAATATTTCTGTTTGTTTATTTTAGTTAGGGTTTGCATAAGCATTTTTAACATTGAATTGCAGGGAACCTATGAGGGGCATGTAGGGAAGGCACGTAGGTTAAGAAAAGAAGGAGAGGAGCACATCATGAAAGTGCCGCTGAGCGGTATTTTGCCGCTGAGCGGTACTCTCGCAGATTGGGCCTTAGTTCCCCGTAGCGGGACCCGAGCCCATTAGGGTATTTTTAAACCCTAAACTGCGCAAAGTCTTATACTTTCAGGCTTTTCTCTGCATAAACACTTCCACATACTTTCTCCAAGGTTTTCCACATCTTTTCACTCTTCCCTATTAAGAAAATATCTCTTCCACTCACTTTTTCACTAGTGTGCCATCAAAGTTTGGGGTTGGAAGAGAGCATTCTAGCTTGGAAGCATTCTCATTGCATCTAGTATCTCCACCCAAGTAAGTAAAATGCATTTTGTTCATTCTAGGGTTCTTGAAGTTGAATGTGATTGTCAAAGCATGAATATTTAGGGGTTTTTGATTTCTATGCATGATTTGATGATATATTTGATGTTTGAACCGATTAAACTGCATGATTATGAACTGGAAAACTGAAAATTGCATTTGGGTGGAGTTAGGACAGCTTTAAAACAGGTTTTTCAAAAATCTGCAGAGTTACCGCTGAGGGGTAAACTGCCGCTGAGCGGCACTCTGCCAGATTTGGTTTTTCTGAATTTTTGCGTGGTGGAATATGGCACTGGTGGCGCTGAGGGGAAATTCTGGCCCTCAGCGGTGGTTTAGCTTCGAAAGGAGTTGTGTTCTGTGTTTTATTAATGATTAACATCATGTTCTGTGGTTTTGTTTGTGTTTTGAATGTAGGAATGGCATCCTCATCAGGAAAAAGATTGAAAACCATGGCAACCAAGAGAAAGGAAAAGGAACCAGAGCAACCCCACTCTAGCAGGTTCCTCTCTAGGAAACATGAGAAGCACTTTAGGGTGGTTCAGGACAGGAGACTTCTGATGGAGAGAAAGGTTGGAATGATACCTAACTTTGCTCCTCAATTTGGAGAGCAAGTGTTAGGGAATGATTGGGGAAAGCTAGCTACATATCCTGCACCTGCCAACATAGCTGTGGTAAAGGAATTCTACACCAATGCAAAGAAGATTGGTGATTATCCAGCTGAGAATTATTTGGGCTATGTCAGAGGCCATGCTATCAGGTATGATCCTGATTCTATCAACAACTTCCTGGATACTGTGTGGGCTGGTGAGCAATGCCAGTTTGCTCTTTGCATGGAGGAAGGTGCTGATTTTGAGGATGTGGAGAGAGTGCTGTGTATACCTGGAGGAAACTTCCAAAGAAATAGATCTGGCTCAGTGGTTAACATTAGGAGGACAGATTTGACTCCTCTTGCAAAGTATTGGATGGCGTTTTCTCATGCCAACATTCAGCCATGTTCACATGTGTCAGATATTACTCTCAACAGGGCACTATTCATCTATTGTGCTATCAGAAACTTGAATGTTAATATTGGGCAGGTGATAGCTGATGAAATTAGTGTATGTGCTAACACCTCAAACAACAAAGCACCACTAGGACATCCTTCTTTGATCACTCACCTTTGCAAGCTAGCTGGGGTGGACACTTCTGTTCCACCATTTGAGAGGCCAAGAAAAGCTATTGATGAGGCCTATTACAGACAGTACTGTGGAGGTGAGGATGTAGCTCAGCCAGTTCCACCACGCCAAGCTCGTAGAGAGAGAGGGCCAGCACAGAGCCAGACATCTGCTGATACACATGAAGCAGAACCATTCCAGATGAGGGACATGTATATGTCTCTTATAGGTGCTCAGTTGCAGTCCATTCACAGAGGGCAGGTGGCCACTGCTGAGATGATAGTGGGGATGTATGATACACCTCCAGCCCACAGGTGGACTATGGATGAATTCCATAATGTAGTAGCTTGGCCAGAAGAACCAGTACATGGAGGAGGAGCTGGAGCAGCTGAAGCTTCAGCTAGAGATATGGAAGAAGATGAAGCTGAGGAGGAGGATGCATTTGATGATGATGAAGATGAGGAGGAAGAGGAAGATACAGAGGACAACTCAGACTGATGAGGAGCTGAGATAGCATTTACTGATGAATGCTATCATATGCTTATGCTTTTGTTGGTTTAAGTTTTCTGAACTTATTTGTTTTTGTTTTTAGATTAGGGTTGATGTACTCTATTGAACACCTGGTTTCTTATGATGGTTTGCTATTAACTGTGATTGTGTGATAAGAAATGCTTGATGATGCTTATTGAGTGATTGATGTTGAGATAGATGTGCACATAAAATGCTTATACAGGTGATTCACAAGCTTTGTGAACAAATGCAAGATATCATGATTGTGATTGTGAAATTAAGCAGGATGTGTATGTCAAATGTGAATGAGCTTATATGTGAGGTTTTGAGCTCCAGAGTTGTTATTGTTGAATGCTATTACTTTGAAAGCATGAATGACTTTGCCCAGGTTTTATATGATTGAATCAATTGCTTGTTTTGCATCATGTGATCAAGGCCGTTTGTTGAAACCCTTTTTATTGGCCAAATTCATAAAGTTAGCCCACTAAAAGAGAACACTTTGTGTTCTATCCTTTGAACCCTTAGCCTTGAACATACACTGAAACCTTTGATTGAAAAATCTTTACCTTGAGTTAAGTAGAAGATCTTGTGTGGTATTGTTAAATGTTCAAGTTTGGGGTTGTTGGGAAAACATGAAAAAGGAAAAGCATTGAGCTAAGAGCTAAAAAAGTAAGAATATGCAAAGAAAAAGAAAAAGAAAAGAAAAGAAAAAGAAGCAAAGCTCAATGCAAATGCAAAGGCAAAAGAAAGTTGGGAATGAATAAGATGATTGTGTTATTATGATTCTCTTAACTCAAGGATTTTGTGATCCAGAAAAACCAATTTTCTTGTCAGCCCAGCCACATTATAAGCCATTGAAAAGTCCTTGTGATGATGCATGCTTGTGAATGCTTTTGATTGTGGTAAAATGAAAGGCAAAGTTGATTCATGTGACATTGTGATAGTAGAGTGAATGAGTGAAACACTTTACCTCTTATACACTTGTGTGTTGAGTGAAACACTTTATCTAGTGAGGAAATATTCCATAAGCACATGAACATCCATGCTTAATTGATTGATCATTCATGAAAAATAACATTTGTTGGAATTTAAATGACTTTGTGAACACTAAAGCATGTGCACATCTTGAATGAACTCTTGGTCATAAGTTTGAGTGAAGTTGTTACTTATCTTGAAAAAGAGGATTTTTGAATGAGTGAACCATCATATGAATTAGTTGGAGATTGAGTTACATTTTGTTTGCTTGAGGACAAGCAAAGTTCTAAGTTTGGGGTTGTGATAACAATTGAAAAACTGTTATTTTCATGCTTAAAATTGATACTAAAAGCAACCTTTATACTTAGAAACTAGCTTGAAATCATATTTTTATCCATATTTTTAGAAATAAGAGAGATGGACAGGTTTATGCTTGATTTCAGTGTTTTTGTGCAGGTTTTAAGGTGAATTTAGTGAAAGAAGTGAAGAATGAGAGAGATGGAATCAGAAAAGGAATCAAAGAGTGCAAAAGGAGAAGCCGAAGGCACCGCTCAGCGGCATTTTACCGCTGAGCGGCACTCAAGAGGTCACGGGAGGTCCGCTGAGGGGCAAAATGGCCGCTGAGGGGAAGAAAAGAGACGCGCACTCAACGCTGAGCGGTACTTTACCGCTGAGCGGCACACTTATGGGCTTGGGCTTAGATTCTTTGTAATTTTAGAATAGTATATAAGCTTTAGGACGTCCTAGGGTTTGTATCTTTGGCAGAAACGAGGCAAACACTCTCTCTTCCATCCCTTTGAAGGAGGATCTTGGATGCTCAGGCTACCTCTTCACCTTTTTAGGGTTTATTCTTTCATTCTTTCATTGTTCATCTAGGTTCACCATGAATATGGTGAACTAAACCTTGTATGTTTGTTGGGGAATCAATGTAATCTTTTGAAGCTCTCATATATGGAATCTGTTTTTACATCTTTTAATTAAGACTTATGCTTTCTTTCATCATTAGTTAGGGTTTTTCCTCTTTGCTTAATGCTTGCATTGTTTAACTCATTCGATGCATGATTATTGGTTTTGTCGATACGGGAACGTACGGGGAAGTCTAGATCCGGGGAATTTCTCCCAATATTATGTTGGTTGTCGTTAAGCTCCTGCACTTATGAACTGATCATTAGGAATGCTAGGAATTGTATGAACTCGTGATTAGGGAGAAGCCTTCTAGAAAGGTACTTTAGAGAGTGGCATTAACAATGATGATTTGAATGTTGAATTCCTAAAATATATGAGAGTGGATAAGATGAAATTGACCCCCAACAACATATTCATCCATATATTTCATTGAAGGTATTTGTCTTTTGCTTTTGCCATTGATCAAAACTTCATGCATACATGTTTACTTTCTGTTTTGCATATTAAACTTCAATTATTTTGTTCTTAAGTCTTAGCTAATCAACAAACCACACAACTAAACTAGGCCGTGAGTCCTTTGGGAGAACGATACTTGGTCTTACCAAGTTTATTACTTGAACGATTCGGTCATACTTGCCGATTGTGAAACAAGTTTGTGACATCATATTTTGGTGATCATAAATTTGTCCATCAGTTACGCATGGTGGAGGACGAATGGTCGCTCAGAGTAGCGGACGAACGGTTGTGCAGAGTAGAAGACGAACGGTCGCTCAGAGAAGAGGACGAACGGCTTGGTCGCACAGCAAAAGGCCGAACGCTCTGTTCTTTTTTTTTTATTTTATTATTTTGTTTTATTTTATTATTCATTATTTTTCATTTTTTTATTTTTTATTTTACACTCATGATGAAAATAAAATACAGCAAACCTATTAGTCCATCCGGACGAAATTGGGTGTTGACAACAAGTATGTCATCTATAAACACCACCACGAACTTGTCCAAGAAGGGTCTGAAAATTCGATTCATATAGTCCATGAATATGGCTGGAGCATTAGTCACACCAAAAGGCATTACCACATACTCATAGTGGCCATACCTGGATCTGAATGCTGTCTTCTGCACATCATCGTCTTTCACCAAAATTTGATGGTAACCCGACCTCAAATCAATCTTGGAGAATACCGTAGCCCCGTGTAATTGATCCATTAGATCATCAATCCTTGGCAAGGGATACTTGTTCTTGATCGTCAACTTATTCAGCTGTCGATAGTTAACGCACAACCTCGAGCTACCATCCTTCTTCTTTACTAGTAATACTGGCGCACCCCACGGCGAAGCACTCGGCCGGATAAACTTTTTCTCTAATAACTCTTCAATCTGCTTCTTCAACTCAACCAGCTCAGCTGGAGCCATCCGATAAGGGGCTATGGATACTGGTCCTGCTCCTGAGACCAGATCAATAGAGAACTCTACTTCTCGCGGAGGAGGTAAACCAGGAACTTCTTCAGGGAAAACATCCATGAAATCATTCACAACCAGAAGGTCTACACTCTGGTTCACAAGCGCTGAAGAATTTAAACTAGGAGTCCCGTCCTTATGGAACATGATTAGGAAACAGCTGGCACCCTCGAAGATGTCCTTCCTCAATACACCGAGCGATAATGACATGTCTTCATCTTCTTCGGGAAATATTAGCTTCTTACCACCGCAATCTAAAAGAATACGATTGGCTGCTAACCAATCCATTCCCAAAATTACCTCTAACTCCTGTAGAGGTAAGCAAATAAGGTTCACTCTGAACCTGCGGCCCTCTACCTCAATAGGACACCTAGAGCACACATTAGATGTCCTGCCTAACCCAGCTGCTGGTGTAGACACCACCAGATCACACGGAAGCTCTCTGACAACTAAACCAAGCCTCTCCACACAAGCTTTAGACACAAACGAATGTGTCGCCCCCGAATCAAACAGCGTCACACACGAAGCTCCAAATAACAAACAACTGCTGACAATTAAATTACCTGCGCTGGCTGCCTTAGTTCCGGTCAACGCATAGACTCTCCCTGCTGCCTGAGGTCTATGCCCACCCCTCTGAATAGATCTGCCAGCCTGGCTTGGCTGTGGTCCTACCCTCCTAGTAGTAAGACAGTCTTTGGCATAGTGTCCTTCTTGCCGGCAGATATTACACCTCCTATACCCTTCTAACTGAGGGCAGGAATTCTGGAAGTGTGGTCCACCACACCTGAAGCATCTAACGGAACTGGCAAAACTGGATTGCCCCGATGACCGAGAGGAAGAACCCCTGGATCTGGAGGAAGAAGGTCTAGAGAAAGGGGTCCTTCTAGAAATGGAGCCTCCCCGGGATATCGCAGGTCCACCAACCCTAAGTGGTTGGCTCTGTTGTTTCTGAGGCCCTTCTGGTTCTCCCTTAGTCTTTTCCATATCACGGGCCATCTCTACCAAAGCAGAGAATTCTCTAATGCGCAATCCCTTCACTAGTAACTTTATATCCTTTCTCAAGCCATTCTCAAACTTTCGACACTGCCATTCTTCATTTATTGACATGGTGTAGAAGCGAAGCAGGTGTTTAAAACTATCTGCATACTTCGATACTGATTTGTTGCCCTGAGCCAACTCAAGAAACTCTATCTCCTTAGCAAACCTGACACTGTCTGGGAAGTATTCAGTGTAGAATTTAGTTCTGAACAACTCCCAAGTGATAGCAGTCCCGTTCCTCTCCAAGATCGTCTTCACACTGTTCCACCAATGTCCAGCTTCACCTGTCAGCAAGTATTGGGTGTAGGCTAGCTTCTTCTCATCAGGACATCCCTTGGCTTCGAATATCCTCTCCATATCCCCAAACCAGTGATCAGCTTCATCAGGGTTGCACTTGCCAGTAAATCTTGCTGGGCGATGTTGCAGAAAGCTCTCCAAGCTCCACTCTTGCGCAGGAATAACAACGGAAGAAACACTTGGAGGAGTCCTAGCATTAGTCATCATTTCCATGAACTCCCTCTGAGTGTTCTCGGAAGACACTCTTGCGTTCTCTGCCGATATCCTTGCGGCTTCAAGATTTTGTAATGCAAAGGTATTCTGTTGAACCAACGCAGCATTCTGCTGTTGCAACGTTTGGAGTACCGCATTCAGCATCTGATTAGAGTCAAGTTGATCGACTCGCGGAGGAGAACGATGAGGAGACGTGGGTGCCATCTTCTGTCCACATAGAGAGAAAGACCATTAGCTTGACTCAAACTAATACAACTTCCTATACGAGGTTAGAGTACGCAATCACAAACAAAGCACACTCACAACCTACAGGTTTCTAAGGAAGGAACTGCTCTGATACCATTAATGTAACATCCCAAAAATATACATCATGCATATATAATAAAGACGTCATCATACATAATATAAGAAAGCAGTCAAGAGTAATTTAAGGATTACAGTCATCCTTAGAATAGTGCGGAATTGACAACAAGAGTATTTAGAATTTCTCCATGAAAATCACAGAGAATTTAAAACTTAAAATACACACGAGTTATTCCAAACATTAAGAATTATGAAATAAGACTAGCTAATCTAGGCTGCAGCACTGCCGTCTTCATCAAGAGCTGCTTCCAAAGTATTCTCCTCGCCATCTGCTCCCATCCAAGTGGATGATCATCGCCAAAGAAACATACCCAAACAGCACACAACACAAACAATGCAAGGGTGAGCTAGATATAAAAAGCATGTTATACAATCCAACATGATATGCAAAAGTCACTCATACATGGTAAACTAACATCACAAGACTTGTTACATTAAACCCCGACTTGTTACTTTATAGACCGACTCGTCCGGACCAGAATGATTACCGAGCTATGGCGGGTTATGCACTCGTGGTGGCCTCTACTGCTTTGCAAAGCCATTGCCCAGACAAGGACGAACGCTAATCAAACCAACATTTGACCGAACGTCACTCAGCACATGGCATGACCGAGCGTTCAAATCCGACATGGACGAACGGTCAGTTTGCGCATTCTGCAGAATTCTGCAGAATTATGCAGAATTCTGCATAATGGTAACAGAACCTCCCTTTGACCATTTCTAACCACTTTTCTCAACTTCTTAGACTCTTAATTCTCGTTTTAGACTTAATTAAACTTGTCCAACTGATTCTAAGCATTCCTACTACCATTTTTAAGTGATTAAAGTTCACTTTCAGCTCCAAAACACTAACTTCAACAACTTAGGGACCCAAATTTGATTCTACTACTTGGAACATGTTTCCGACCACTCTTATGTTTCTAACAAGTCACAATGGACTTGTCTAGGCTGCCCAAACAGTCCAGGAACACTGCAGCCTTCATTTACTCAAAATCCCTACCTCACTTCCTCTAAAATGGCCTAAAATTGACCCTAAAGACACTTTATTTCCTTTCTAACAGCACTACCACAGAATTTTCACGCTAAAACAGTTCCAACATACACAATTCCATCATTCTAAGTCATTCCAAACAGTTTATAGACATCAATCACCAAATACACATAACACACACTTCCATACATGCATTTCAAGTTTAGCTAGAACCAAGTTCATGCTTCCACCACAAACCACTACAAATTTTATCATGCATTCACTCCACACAGTAAAATCAAAAGTAGAACTAGCTCCCCTTACCTCTAGTGTAGACAACCAAGCTCAAGTAGGAACCCTAGACCACTTGCTTGCACTCTCAAAATGTTAGAATCACCTATAAATCATCAATTGATGATAGAAAACGAATCTTAGAACCCAATAGAAGCTAGATTACGGAAGAAAACGAAATGGGTTGCATGCAACAAGTTCAATCACATGCTTACAACCCTAGGGCACATGAGAAAGGGGGTTTTCTTACCGGTTCTGATTAGAGAAATTGATCGACTAAGAGCAAGACCCGCTACTTTGTGATCGTTGGGGACAGCACCTAATCGAGAATTTAATGGTTCAGTGTGAAGAAGGGAAAGGGAGAAGATATAGGGGGAGGAGAGAGCTTGCAGGAAGAGGAATGGTTTCTCAGACAAGAGGAATGAGTTAAAAATCAATGTTTCAAAACTAATGTAATTTTATTTTAAAGTACTCAACCTCTCATCTTTTTCCACTTGTCATCCCCTTTTTGCTGACTCAAATCCAAGTCCTTACAAACGTAGACCTCATGAGCGTTCAGCCACTTTCGAATTTTCGTTCCCTTTGCTTTAAAACTGTTTTGCCATATTAATATATGTGATTATTCTAAGTATATAGTTGATGACTGTATAATTTTTGGGATGTTACATGTATCATTCTGTAATTGATTTATATTAATATTTATAATTATTATTATTAATTATAAAATAATTTTAAATTAATTATATAATGATACATAAATAAAGTTAAAATATTATTAAAATATCATTTTTAGATTATCGTTATCTTCGAAAGAATATAAGTATTAAGCAGAATTGAAGATTGAGGATTGTGTGGGTGTGGTGTGAGAGATGTGACATGTATGGAAAGCAATGTCGTTGAATAGTGGACATTAAAAGGATGAGATATGTGGGACGGTGGTAGTTGGCTACATCAGAAGGTAGTTTGCTACACCCATTCCTCAACACGAAATGTAAGGACCTGCACGTTCATTTTAATGTTAGTGGTGGGGTAGGGACTTCAAGTGGGCGGCTCCACGTTCACAAGCAGTGGAGAGACTTCCTGTAATGACCGCACGTTCTCTCCCTTTTGGTAGTGGTGGGACTCCATGTTCAGCAATGGTGCAGCTGCCGGTGGAGGGTGAGTCACTCCACTTGGAAGTGCTCCAACCACCAAGGAACACCATCATCTCCTTCGTTGGTGGGCATAGCACTGAGGAGTGGCTGTGGGGAGCACCATTTCTTCCTTCTTAAAGGTAAAAGCCATGGATTCAAAGGGTTTTGGGGGATTCTGAAATTCTGGAGGAGTGAGAGGCTTGCTGCAATCTGGGAGAAGAGAAGGAGAGCTGGGCACTGTAGCAGAGAACTAGAACGGCAGAAGAAGAACTCAGGGATTGATTCAAGGTTTCCAAGGAAGTCTTCAAGAGGTAAGGGGAGCTAGATCCTTTTCTCTGGATTGTATGAACCATGTATGTGTGTACTGAAATCTATGATTTAGTGTCGTTGATGAACAAATTTCGTACTTAGAGTGACTTTATCGTGTATGAATCTGTATGAGTGATGGTAGAATATTGTTGTTGAAGCAAATCTGGGAAAAAGGGGATGAAAATGGGGTTTCTGGGTTCTCTCTGGAAATCTGGTGCGATTCTGCAGAATTCTGCAGATCGCGCGTTCGTCCAATTTGGAGTCCAAATGGCTCGACCAATTAGTGGTCGGCCAAAATAGCATGAGCGTTTGGTTTTGTGTTAACGAGCGTTCGTTCGTTTGCAATGATATATTAGACGTTCGTCCCAACTGTATATAGGGAATTAGAAATTTTAGGCGTTCGTCCCTAAATTGATATTTACGTGATCTTGAGCGTTCGGTATTGGGTATTAGAAATTGCAGTCGTTCGTCCTTGATATGGATTCTTAAGTTTAATCTTGATCGTTCGACCTTAAGTTGATACTGTTAAGTCTGGATCTTTAAACGTTCGGTTTTGGTGTATTAGTAAGCGTTCGGCCTTGGTTAATTGTGATGTGAACGTTCGGTAATAATTTGATAGTCTTAAGTTTAAATCTGGAGCGTTCGGTTTTGTTCCGTAAGCGTTCGGTAATGGTTTAATTCTGATTGTGAGCGTTCGTTATAATTAGTATTCTAAGTCTGAATCTTAGACGTACGGCCTTGGTGTATTAGTAAGTATAAACGTTCGTTCTAAGGATGCTGAATTTAACAGTGTTTGATCTTGAGTGATCCGTTTTGGTGTACGGTTGTTCGTAAGCGTTCGGTGTTAGATTGATATTCTTAGGATTTAATCTTGAACGTTCGATTTAGATGTGTTAGTATGCGTTCGGTTTTAAATTGATATTCCTAAATTTAGATCTGGGACGTTCGGTTGTAAATTGATATTCTTAAGGTTGGATCATGAACGTTCGGTCTTAGTGTATTAGAAATTGTAGCGTTCGTCCCAATAGTGTTTAAATCAATATGGTAATTGGTAAAATAGTGTTCGGCCTAAGTACGCGATCCCAGCGTGCGTCCTAAGTATTAATCTCAGCGTTCGGCCAAATGGTGTGCAATTTAATATTGTACTCGGACTTAGCGTTTGGCCTGATAGTGTAGGATTTAATAACGTTCGTCCAAACAGTGTTCGGCCTGGTGTTTGGTAATTAGCGTTCGTCCTATGGTGTTAATAGCGTTCGTCCAATGGCGTTCATCCAGTAGCGTTCGTTCGGTGAGCAGTGCTCATCCAAATAGTATTATGCAAATGTTGGGTGTTAAGTTCATTCCTCTTGAATTGAATTATGTGCAAAATGTTTGGAAAATATATATTGTGATGGGATTTATGTGAATGCATGCAATACGTTGGATTTATTGTGATATTATGGAGGTATCTGGTTATTCATGACTTGGGATAAGGTTTAAAGTAGCAGTATAATTCATGGACGTAATTCCATGATCCTCAAGGAGAGGATACATGGTGGTGTTTTGGGGTTGTATAGAATGATTACATGGTAGCTCAGTTTTGGGGGTCATCCTGAAACTCCAATGGTCTTTCTTCTCATGTAGAGAGGATTGAACATGTGGTGAGGAGTAGCAGGAGGTCCTAGTCTTGGATGCTTCCATATGATCCAAGGTGAGTGATAACGGATTAACCTCGTGATTGTGGCCGGGCGGGAGTGCCCAAAGTTCCACCGGGCGGTAGTGCCCAAAGTTTCACAAGGCGGTAGTGCCAGGGCGGGAGTGCCCAAATTTCATAAAGCCACCACGAGTGCAAGACCTGCCATAGCTCGGTAATCATTCTAGTCCGGACGAGTCGGTCTATAAAGGAACAAGTCGGGGTATAAAGTAACAAGTCTTGTAATGTCAATTTACTATGATTGATGAACTTTCACATGTAGTGCTGCAACCTAGATTTACTAGTTCTTATTTCGTGGACTCGTTTAATTATATTTGTTGTATTTTAAGTTTTAAATTTTCCGTAATTTCCATGGGAAATTCCAATACTCTAGTTGCCAATTCCGCACTATTTAATAAGGATGACTGTAATCCTTGATTAACTCTTGACTGCTTTCCTATATTATGCATGATGACGTCTTTATTATATATGCATGACGTATATAATTGGGATGTTACACGAAACAATCATAAACCCTACAACATCAATAACTGTGAACACATGCTTATATTTCACTGTTAACCCAACATTTTCATATATTCAATAAACAGTGAACGAATGAGTTTGGAAGGTTCATGTTTGGGAAAGAATGTGTTACATTTGTTATTTTCTGCTGACTCTCCCATCATCCTTCACATCGCACCTTCCTTCAACACATCTTATTTAAAGTATGTTTTTTTTATTCAAAGTCTTCAATACTCACATGAGGAATCTTCAACACCCACATGAACACAGTGAGTGATAAAGTTTTCCTTTTCAAAATCATCATTCTGGAATTTAAATTCCTCATATTGGTCTTCTGGGTTTCAAACCACAGACAGTAAAAGGTTGTTTCATTATTTTTATCAAAACTATATTCAAACCACAATAAACCAAGCCAAACCAAATCTCTAAAATATATTACTTTACTTTATCATTACTCAATATATATGATGAACGGTGATGGTCAATTACCATAAATAAAAGTAATAATACTTTCGTTCTTTTTATCTATTTATTCTTACTAAGGTGACATATTAATTCAGAAATATAATTTATGTCTTTGTCAATCATGATTGAGCAGTCAATAATTCTTTTAATTCTATATAAAACAGTCTTTTAATTCTATATAAACAGTGATAAATCGGTTGGTTGTTGAATTAAGTAAAATTTACACTAAAAATAATTACAATTCTATGTCATATTATTATTATTTAGGTAATAAATAATTTGTGACATCCCAAATATATACATCATGCATATATAATAAAGACGTCATCATGCATAATACAGGAAAGCAGTCAAGAGTAATTAAGGATTACAGTCATCCTTAATAAATAGTGCGGAATTGACAATTAGATTATTGGAATTTCCCATGGAAATTACGGAAAATTTAAAACTTAAAATACACCAAATGTAATTAAACGAGTTCACGAAATAAAAACTAGTAAATCTACGCTGCAGCACTGCCGTCTCCTTCAAGAGCTGCTCCCAAAGTTTCCTCTCCACCATCTGCTCCCATCCAAGTGGATGATCATCACCAAAGAAACATACCCAAACAGCACACAACACAAACAATGCAAGGGTGAGCTAGATATAAAAAGCATGTTATCATACATAGATTCATATAAAAGATAAGTAAATTGACATTACAAGACTTGTTACTTTATACCCGACTCGTCCGGACTAGAATGATTACCGAGCTATGGCGGGTCTTGCACCCGTGGTGGCTTTATGAAACTTGGGCACTACCGCCCTGGCACTACCGCCTGGTGAAACTTTGGGGCACTACCGCCCGGCCACAGTCACGAGGTTAATCCGTTATCACTCACCTTGGGTCATATGGAAGCACCCAAGACTAGGACCTCCTGCTACTCCTCACCACATGGTTCAATCCTCTCTACATGAGAAGAAAGACCATTGGAGCTTCAGGACGACCCCCAAAACTGAGCTACCATGTAATCATTCTATACAACCCCAAAACACCACCATGTATCCTCTCCTTGAGGATCATGGAATTACGTCCATAAATCATATTGTTACTTTGAAACTTAACCCAAGTCATGAATAACCAGATACCTGCATAATATCACATTAAATCCAACGTATTTCATACATTCACATAAATCCCATTACAGTATATATTTTCCAAACATTTTGCACATAATTCAATTCAAGAGAAATGAACTTAAAACCCAATATTTTCATAACACTATTTGAACGGACGTTATCTGCCGAACGGTATTGGACGAACGATATTTACCAACAGGCCGAACGCTATTTCACCGAACTCACTATTAGGCCGAACGCTATTTACTAACAGGCCGAACGCTATTTCACTGATCACACCATTAGGTCGAACGCTGAGATTGATACTTAGGACGAACGTTATTTCACCGAAAGCACTTTAAGAACGAACGCTAAGATTGATACTTAGGCCGAACGCTGGGATCGAGTACTTAGGCCGAACGCTATTTTATCGAACACCATATTGGACGAACGCTAAATCCGAATCCTAAAAGAACGAACGCTACAATTTCTAATACACTAAGACCGAACGTTCATGATCCAACCTTACGAATATCAATTTACAACCGAACGTTCCAGATCTAAATTAAGGATTCTGAATTTAAAACCGAACGCACACTAATACATCAAAACCGAACGTTCAAGATTAAATCCTAAGAATACTACTTAAGACCGAACACTGAAATAGAGAACTTAGACCGAACGCTGAGATCTAGTACTTAGGCCGAACGCTATGAGATTAAACGCTACAGGGTCGAACGCTAAACCATTGGACACCAGAATTCATCATTGTTTGAACGAGCGCTAAAAGATCGAACATCATCAAGATCGAACGCTCACAATCTAAACCTCTGAATACGCGATTTAGGTCGAACGCTAAACCATTGAATACCCTATTGAATTAAACACTATTTGACCGAGCGCTTAAATATCAAGGCCGAACACATATGGACGAACGTTTAAGATTGGAAATCGAATTAAGGCCGAACGCTCACAATCAGATTGAAACCAAGACCGAACGCTCAAAATCAGAATTTAAACTACAACCGAATGCTCAACAGAACAAGACCGAACGCTCCAGATTTAAACTTAAAACTATCGAATTATTACCGAACGCTCACATCACAATTAGACAAAAATCGTTCGCTCAATATCCAAACCTAAGAGTACCCACAAAAACGTACGCTCACAGTTTCAATTAAATAAGGCCGAACGTCTAATATCCACACCTTAGAACACCCAATAAAAACCGAACGCTCACCATTACTCTTACATCAAAACCGAACGTTTAAAATGTTTGGACGAACGCTAACACCCACAAAACCGAACGTCTAGTATAACTTTTTCAAAAAGACCGAACGCTATACAGGATTGAAGGACGAACGCTAACCCTGAACTAAAAAACCGAACGCTCAACATAATTTGGCCGACCACTAATTGGTCGAGCCATTTTGGACGAACGCGCCAATATCTTGGCCGACCACTAATTGGTCGAGCCATTTTGGACGAACGTCCAATTTTCATCAAATTGGACGAACGCGCGTTTCTGCAGAATTCTGCAGAATCGCAGGTTTTCCAGAAAACCCAGAAACCCCAGATTTTTCATCCCCTTCTTCCCAGATTTGCATCAAACACAACATATATCATCAATCAAACAAAAGATCTAGCTCCCTGATGGACAAATTTATGATCACCAAAATATGATGTCACAAACTTGTTTCACAATCGGCAAGTATGACCGAATCGTTCAAGTAATAAACTTGGTAAGACCAAGTATCGTTCTTCCCAAAGGACTCACGGCCTAGTTTAGTTATGTGATTTGTTGATTAGCTAGGACTTACAAACGAAATATTTAGATTTTAATATGCAAGACAGAAAATAAACATGTATGCATGAATTGATCAATGGCAAAGACAAAAGATAAACACTTTCAAGGAAATATATGAATGAATATGTTGTTGGGGGTCAATTTCATCTCATCCACTCTCATACATTTTAGGAATTCAACATTCAAATCATCATTGTTAATGCCACTCTCTAAAGTACCATTCTAGATGGCTTCTCCCTAATCACGAGTTCATACAATTCCTAGCATTCCTAATGATCAGTTCATAAGTTCAGGAGCTTAACGACAACCAATATAAAATTGGGAGAAATTCCCCGGATCTAGACTTCCCCGTACGTGCCCGTATCGACAAAACCAATAATCATGCATTGAATGAGTTAAACTATGCAAGCATTAAGCAAGAGGAAAAACCCTAACTAATGATGAAAGAAAGCATAAGTCTTAATTAAAAGATGCAAGCATAAATTCCATATATGAGAGCTTCAAGAGATTACATTGATTCCCCAACAAACATACAAGGTTTAGTTCACCATATTCATGGTGAACCTAGATGAACAATGAAAGAATGAAAGAATAAACCCAATAAAGGTGAAGAGGTAGCCTGAACATCCAAGATCCTCCTTCAAAGGAGTGAAAGAGAGAGTGTTTGCCTCGTTTCTGCCAAAGATACTAACCCTAGGACGTTCTAAGGCTTATATACTATTCTAAAGTTACAAAAAATCAAAGCCCAAGCCCATAAGTATGCCGCTCAGCGGTAAAGTACCGCTCAGCGGTGAGTGCGCGTCTCTTTTCTTCCCCTCAGCGGCCATTTTGCCCCTCAGCGGTTCCAACGTGACCTCTTGAGTGCCGCTCAGCGGTAAAGTGCCGCTGAGCGGTGACTTCGGCTTCTTCTCTTTTTGCACTCTTTGATTCCTTTTATGATTCCATCTCTCTCCTTCTTCACTTCTTTCACTAAATTCACCTTAAAAACCTGCACAAAAACACTGAAATCAAGCATAAACCTGTCCAGCTCTCTTATTTCTGAAAATATAGATAAAAGGCATGATTTCAAGCTAGTTTCTAAGTCTAAGAGGTTGCTTTTAGTATCAATTTTAAGCATGAAAATAACAGTTTTTCAACTGTTATCACAACCCCAAACTTAGAACTTTGCTTGTCCTCAAGCAAACAAAATGTAACTCCATCTCCAACCAATTCATATGATGGTTCACTCATTCAAAAATCCTCTTTTTCTAAGATAAGTAACAACTTCACTCAAACTTATGACCAAGAGTTAATTCAAGATGTGCACATGCTTTAGTGTTCACAAAGTCATTTAAATTCCAACAAATGCTATTTTTCATGAATGATCAATCAATTAAGCATGGATGTTCATGTGCTTATGGAATATTTCCTCACTAGGTAAAGTGTTTCACTCACACACAAGTGTATAAGAGGTAAAGTGTTTCACTCATTCACTCTACTATCACAATGTCACATGAATCAACTTTGCCTTTCATTTTACCACAATCAAATACATTCACAAGCATGCATCATCACAAGGACTTTTCAATGGCTTATAACGTGGCTGGGCTAACAAGAAAATTGGTTTTTCTGGATCACAAAATCCCTGAGTTAAGAGAATCATAATCAACACAATCATCTTATTCATTCCCAACTTTCTTTTGCCTTTGCATTTGCATTGAGCTTTACTTCTTTTTCTTTTCTTTTCTTTTTCTTTGACATATTCTTACTTTTTAGCTCTTAGCTCAATGCTTTTCCTTTTCATGTTTTCCCAACAACCCCAAACTTGAACATTTAACAATACCACACAAGATCTTCTACTTAACTCAAGGTAAAGATTTTCAATCAAGGGTTTTCTGTGTATGTTCAAGGCTAAGGGTTCAAAGGATAGAACACAAAGTGTTCTCTTTTAGTAGGCTAACTTTATGTATTTGGCCAATAAAAAGGGTTTCAACAACACGGCCTTGATCATATGATGCAAAACAAGCAATTGATTCAATCATAGAAAACCTGGGCAAAATCATTCATGCTTTCAAAGTAATAGCATTCAACAATACATAAACTCTGAAGCTCAAAACCTCACATATAAGCTCATTCACATTTGACATACCCATCCTGCTTAATTTCACAATCACAATCATAATATCCCTGCATTTGTTCACAAAGCTTGTGAATCACCTGTATAAGCATTTTATAGTGCACATCTATCTCAACATCAATCAATCACTAAGCATCATCAAGCATTACTTATCACACAATCACAGTTAATAGCAAACCATCATAACAAACCAGGTGTTCAATAGAGTACATCAACCCTAATCTAAAAACAAAAACAAATAAGTTCAGAAAACTTAAACCACAAAAGCATAAGCATATGATAGCATTCATCAGTAAATGCTATCTCAGCTCCTCATCAATCTGAGCTGTCCTCTGTATCTTCCTTCTTCTTGGATCTTATAGTCTTGATTCTTTTTGCCCGATGAGGAGGCCATCCCTGCATCAAACATAATTCACAAAACCAAAAGATACATTGTTAAGCATTAGTAAACCACAATGAAGAAATCAGCCCCTTCAATGATGCTCTCTCCCAACCCCAAACTTAGATGGAAAACTAGTGAGCAAGTGAGTGGAAGGGAGATTTTCTAAAGAGGGATGAGGGAAAAATTGTAGAGAACCTTTGAAAAGGTATGCAGGAGTGTGTGTGCAGAGAAGAGCCTGAAAATAAAAACCAAAATGCAGCTTAGGGGGTATAAAAATACCCTAATGGGCTCGGATCCCGCTAAGGGGAAACTAAAGCCCATCTGCGAGAGTACCGCTCAGCGGTAAGTTGCCGCTCAGCGGCACTTTCGTGATGTGCTCTTCTCCTTCTTTTCTTATCCTACGTGCCTCCTAGACATGCCCCTCACTGGTTCCCTGCAATTCAATGTTTAAAATACTTATGCAAACCCTAACTAAAATAAAACAAACAAAAACAATCAATCAACTGGGTTGCCTCCCAGGTAGCGCTTGTTTAACGTCACGAGCCTGACCCAAAATCCACCAACATCCATCAGTAGGTGTTTCAAACTTACCAACACCCATCAGTAGGTGTTACAGACTTACCAGCACCCATCAGTAGGTGTTACAAACTTAGTAACCTTCAGTAGATACTTAACCACCTAGCATCCTTCAGTAGATGCTATCTCCAACAAAATAGTTACAAAAATAATGTCCACAAATTAAAAGTTACAAAACCAAATCAAAAGTTTTTAAATCCACTGGGTTGCCTCCCAGCAAGCGCTCTTTTAACGTCATTAGCTTGACCCAGTAAGCTCAAGTTCCTTCTTCTTTTTCTTCTTTCTACTGAACTTCTTCAGAAATTTGATCAAACCGGGAACCTGTTGCAGTGTCTCAATCATAGGAACTTTAATCTCCAATTTCTTGAAGATTTCCATAAAGCGCTCAAATTCCTTCTTCCTATGATACTTCTTTGGATGAGGAAGAGGTTTTTCATATGGTTCTTTCTTTTTTTCTCTCGTCCTCTTTTTCTTTTCTCTCACTTTCTTTTTTTCTTTTCTTTTTCTACTCACTTTCTCAATCTTCACACAAATTTTCTCTTCTCTCTCTTTTCTCTCTTCTTTTTCCAACTCAACTTTTTCAACATTTACACTCACTAGCACTTCACACTCTTCCCTGGGGTTAACCTCAGTATTAGCCCCACAATTTCTACTTGACCTTTCTTCCACCTGTTTGGTGATCTGCCCCATCTGAGTCTCCAAATTTTTGATAGCAGCTTCAGTGCTCTTTTGGGTAGACTCAGTTTTCTGTATGAAATTGTTGAGAGTTTCCTCCATCCTCATGGACCTTTCATTAAGCATAGATAATTGTTGCCATAAGGTGGGTTGCTGCTGCTGCTTATTATATTGACCCGCTTGCCCAGTTTGCCCTTGACCAATGCTTGGGTGCGGTTTCCACCCCTGATTGTAGCTCCCTTGACGATATTGATTGGTCATGTAGTTTACATCCTCTATTGCTTCTACTGAAAAGGCACATTGACCATTGATATGGTCGCCTCCACATAATTCGCACAACTGGGATTGTACCTGTGCAGCAGTCTTCAACTCTTTGGGTAGTTGTGCAAGTATCTTTGTGAGATTCTCCAATTGTTGAGTTAGTATCTTGTTCTGAGCTAGCAAGGCATCATTGGATTGCAACTGCAGAACTCCTTTTTGTTGAATAGGAGCTCCTCTTTCACTGTTTAGCTCATTATCATTAGTAGCCATGTTTTCAATTATTTCTGTGGCTTCCTCTGAAGTTTTCCATTTGATATTTCCTCCTGCTGAGGCGTCAAGCATTATCTTGGTTTGTAAACCAAGACCTTCAAGGAAGATTAGGACTACTTCCACTTCGTCAAATCCATGCGTGGGAATCTTTCTTAATAGGCTTTTATATCTGTCCCATGCATGACCTAGTGATTCCTCCATGCCTTGCCTGAAAGATGAGATCTCTTGCTTTCCTTTGTTGACCTTGGAAGAATTGAGTGCCCATATAGTTAAATTCTTGATCGAATTGCATCCTGCATGCATTAGGCACAAAACTCTAGAAAATATTTGTTAGCGAAAAAAGATAGAGGAGAAGATATAGATTCAAAAGATAAAAGATTCAGAAGATAAGATAGAATAAGATAGAATAAAATAAAATCTAACCTAATCTAAAAGATAAAATAAAATCTAACCTAATCTAAAAGATAAAATAAGATAAAATAAAATCTAATCTAATAAAATCAAATCTAATCTAATCTAATCAAATAAGATAAAAAAAAAAACAAAAAAAAAATAAAAACAGAAATTCAAGATTAAAGTCAAAGATAATCAATAATCACACAAATTAACCAGTTAAACCACGAGTCCCCGGCAACGGCGCCAAAAACTTGATGGACAAATTTATGATCACCAAAATATGATGTCACAAACTTGTTTCACAATCGGCAAGTATGACCGAATCGTTCAAGTAATAAACTTGGTAAGACCAAGTATCGTTCTTCCCAAAGGACTCACGGCCTAGTTTAGTTATGTGATTTGTTGATTAGCTAGGACTTACAAACGAAATATTTAGATTTTAATATGCAAGACAGAAAATAAACATGTATGCATGAATTGATCAATGGCAAAGACAAAAGATAAACACTTTCAAGGAAATATATGAATGAATATGTTGTTGGGGGTCAATTTCATCTCATCCACTCTCATACATTTTAGGAATTCAACATTCAAATCATCATTGTTAATGCCACTCTCTAAAGTACCATTCTAGATGGCTTCTCCCTAATCACGAGTTCATACAATTCCTAGCATTCCTAATGATCAGTTCATAAGTTCAGGAGCTTAACGACAACCAATATAATATTGGGAGAAATTCTAGACTTCCCCGTACGTGCCCGTATCGACAAAACCAATGATCATGCATTGAATGAGTTAAACTATGCAAGCATTAAGCAAAGAGGAAAAACCCTAACTAATGATGAAAGAAAGCATAAATCTTAGATTAAGATGCAAGCATAAATTCCATATATGAGAGCTTCAAGAGATTACATTGATTCCCCAACAAACATACAAGGTTTAGTTCACCATATTCATGGTGAACCTAGATGAACAATGAAAGAATGAAAGAATAAACCCTATAAAGGTGAAGAGGTAGCCTGAGCATCCAAGATCCTCCTTCAAAGGGGTGAAAGAGAGAGTGTTTGCCTCGTTTCTGCCAAAGATACCAATCCTAGGACGTTCTAAGGCTTATATACTATTCTAAAATTACAAAAGATTAAAGCCCAAGCCCATAAGTGTGCCGCTCAGCGGTAAAGTACCGCTCAGCGGTGACTGCGCGTCACGTTTCTTCCCCTCAGCGGCCATTTTGCCCCTCAGCGGACCTCCCGTGATCTCCTGAGTGCCGCTCAGCGGTAAATTGCCGCTGAGCGGTGCTTTCGACTTCTCCTTTTGCACTCTTTGCTCCTTTTTCTGATTCCATCTCTCTCCTTCTTCACTTCTTTCACTAAATTCACCTCAAAACCTGCACAAAAACACTGAAATCAAGCATAAACCTGTCCAGCTCTCTTATTTCTAAAAATATGGATAAAAGGCATGATTTCAAGCTAGTTTCTAAGTCTAAAGGTTGCTTTTAGTATCAATTTTAAGCATGAAAATAACAGTTTTTCAACTGTTATCACTCCCCTTACCTCTTGAAGACTTCCTTGAATCACTTCCAGAGAGTTTGATTTCCTTTCCAGCTCCAAAATTTCTCCTCCTCTTCTCTTCTCCCAGATCTGCAACAACTCTTTCACTCCTCCAAAAGCAGCACCGAACACTCCTCTCACAGATATGGCAGCAAGGATTTCACTCCCCATACTCCCCTTTTAATCTCCCACAAGCCTCTCTTTCCTTTCTTGTTTTTTTTTTGAGTGGGGAAGCAACGTTGGCTGTCTCCTTGTGGCCAACGTTCCTTCCTCCTCCCCTTTCCCCCGTTCGTTTTGTTTTTTTTTTTTAATTTTAAAAAAAACGATTCCTTACATTCTCCCCAACAACAAAATTTTCGTCCTCGAAAATTTGGCTTATCAAAACAAGTGGGGATAAATTTCTCTCATCTCGTCCTCTAACTCCCACGTAGAGTCGCTCATTCCACTGTTCCAGATAACTTTGACAAGTCTGACAGTTCTTCTTCTAAGTTGCTTGTTTTGACTCTCCTCAATCCTTATTGGTTGCACCTTGATGGACAAATTTATGATCACCAAAATATGATGTCACAAACTTGTTTCACAATCGGCAAGTATGACCGAATCGTTCAAGTAATAAACTTGGTAAGACCAAGTATCGTTCTTCCCAAAGGACTTACGGCCTAGTTTAGTTATGTGGTTTGTTGATTAGCTAAGACTTAAGAACGAAATATTTGGAGTTTAATATGCAAGACAGAAAATAAACATGTATGCATGAGTTTTTGATCAATGGCAAAAGCAAAAGATAAACACTTTCAATGAAATATATGAATGAATATGTTGTTGGGGTTTCAATTTCATCTTATCCACTCTCATATATTTTAGGAATTCAACATTCAAATCATCATTGTTAATGCCACTCTCTAAAGTACCTTTCTAGAAGGCTTCTCCCTAATCACGAGTTCATACAATTCCTAGCATTCCTAATGATCAGTTCATAAGTTCAGGAGCTTAACGACAACCAACATAATATTGGGAGAAATTCCCCGGATCTAGACTTCCCCGTACGTTCCCGTATCGACAAAACCAATAATCATGCATCGAATGAGTTAAACAATGCAAGCATTAAGCAAAGAGGAAAAACCCTAACTAATGATGAAAGAAAGCATAAGTCTTAATTAAAAGATGCAAGCATAAATTCCATATATGAAAGCTTCAAGAGATTACCTTGATTCCCCAACAAACATACAAGGTTTAGTTCACCATATTCATGGTGAACCTAGATGAACAATGAAAGAATGAAAGAATAAACCCAATAAAGGTGAAGAGGTAGCCTGAGCATCCAAGATCCTCCTTCAAAGGGGTGGAAGAGAGAGTGTTTGCCTCGTTTCTGCCAAAGATACAAACCCTAGGACGTCCTAAAGCTTATATACTATTCTAAAATTACAAAGAATCTAAGCCCAAGCCCATAAGTGTGCCGCTCAGCGGTAAAGTACCGCTCAGCGGTGAGTGCGCGTCTCTTTTCTTCCCCTCAGCGGCCATTTTGTCCCTCAGCGGACCTCCCGTGACCTCCTGAGTGCCGCTCAACGGTAAAATGCCGCTGAGCGGTGCCTTCGGCTTCTCCTTTTTGCACTCTTTGATTCCTTTTCTGATTCCATCTCTCTCATTCTTCACTTCTTTCACTAAATTCACCTTAAAACCTGTACAAAAACACTGAAATCAAGCATAAACCTGTCCAGCTCTCTTATTTCTGAAAATATGGATAAAAGTATGATTTCAAGCTAGTTTCTAAGTCTAAAGGTTGCTTTTAGTGTCAATTTTAAGCATGAAAATAACAGTTTTTCAACTGTTATCACAACCCCAAACTTAAAACTTTGCTTGTCCTCAAGCAAACAAAATGTAACTCAATCTCCAACCAATTCATATGATGGTTCACTCATTCAAAAGTCCTCTTTTTCAAGATAAGTAATAACTTCACTCAAACTTATGACCAAGAGTTCATTCAAGATGTGCACATGCTTTAGTGTTCACAAAGTCATTTAAATTCCAACAAATGCTATTTTTCATGAATGATCAATCAATTAAGCATGGATGTTCATGTGCTTATGGAATATTTCCTCACTAGATAAAGTGTTTCACTCAACACACAAGTGTATAAGAGGTAAAGTGTTTCACTCATTCACTCTACTATCACAATGTCACATGAATCAACTTTGCCTTTCATTTTACCACAATCAAAAACATTCACAAGCATGCCTCATCACAAGGACTTTTCAATGGCTTATAATGTGGCTGGGCTAACAAGAAAATTGGTTTTTCTGGATCACAAAATCCTTGAGTTAAGAGAATCATAATAACACAATCATCTTATTCATTCCCAACTTTCTTTTGCCTTTGCATTTGCATTGAGCTTTACTTCTTTTTCTTTTCTTTTCTTTTTCTTTGCATATTCTTACTTTTTTAGCTTTTAGCTCAATGCTTTTCCTTTTTCATGTTTTCCCAACAACCCCAAACTTGAACATTTAACAATACCACACAAGATCTTCTACTTAACTCAAGGTAAAGATTTTCAATCAAGGGTTTTCAGTGTATGTTCAAGGCTAAAGGTTCAAAGGATAGAACACAAAGTGTTCTCTTTTAGTGGGCTAACTTTATGAGTTTGGCCAATAAAAAGGGTTCCAACAAACGGCCTTGATCACATGATGCAAAACAAGCAATTGATTCAATCATAGAAAACCTGGGCAAAGTCATTCATGCTTTCAAAGTAATAGCATTCAACAATAACAACTCTGGAGCTCAAAACCTCACATATAAGCTCATTCACATTTGACATACACATCCTGCTTAATTTCACAATCACAATCATGATATCATGCATTTGTTCACAAATCTTGTGAATCACCTGTATAAGCATTTTAATGTGCACATCATCTCAACATCAATCAATCAATAAGCATCATCAAGCATTACTTATCACACAATCACAGTTAATAGCAAACCATCATAACAAACCAGGTGTTCAATAGAGTACATCAACCCTAATCTAAAAACAAAAACAAATAAGTTCAGAAAACTTAAACCACAAAAGCATAATCATATGATAGCATTCATCAGTAAATGCTATCTCACCTCCTCATCAGTCTGAGCTGTCCTCTGTATCTTCCTCTTCCTCCTCATCTTCATCATCATCAAATGCATCCTCCTCCTCAGCTTCATCTTCTTCCATATCTCTAGCTGAAGCTTCAGCTGCTCCAGCTCCTCCTCCATGTACTGGTTCTTCTGGCCAAGCTACTACATTATGGAATTCATCCATAGTCCACCTGTGAGCTGGAGGTGTATCATACATCCCCACTATCATCTCAGCAGTGGCCACCTGCCCTCTGTGGATGGACTGCAACTGAGCACCTATAAGAGACATATACATGTCCCTCATCTGGAATGGTTCTGCTTCATGTGTATCAGCAGATGTCTGGCTCTATGCTGGCCCTCTCTCTCTACGAGCTCGGCGTGGTGGAATTGGCTGAGCTACATCCTCACCTCCACAGTACTGTCTGTAATAGGCCTCATCAATAGCTTTTCTTGGCCTCTCAAATGGTGGAGCAGAAGTGTCCACCCCAGCTAGCTTGCAAAGGTGAGTGATCAAAGAAGGATGTCCTAGTGGTGCTTTGTTGTTTGAGGTGTTAGCACATACACTAATTTCATCAGCTATCACCTGTCCAATATTAACATTCAAATTTCTGATAGCACAGTAGATGAATAGTGCCCTGCTGAGAGTAATATCTGACACATGTGAACATGGCTGAATGTTGGCATGAGAAAACGCCATCCAATACTTTGCAAGAGGAGTCAAATCTGTCCTCCTAATGTTAACCACTGAACCAGATCTATTCGTTTGGAAGTGTCCTCCAGGTATACACAGTACTCTCTCCACATCCTCAAAATCAGCACCTTCCTCCATGCAAAGAGCAAACTTGCATTGCTCACCAGCCCACACAGTATCCAGGAAATTGTTGATAGAATCAGGATCATACCTGATAGCATGGCCTCTGACATAGCCCAAATAATTCTCAGCTGGATAATCACCAATCTTCTTTGCATTGGTGTAGAATTCCTTTACCACAGATATGTTGGCAGGTGCAGGATAAGTGGCTAGCTTTCCCCAATCATTCCCTAACACTTGCTCTCCAAATTGAGGAGCAAAGTTAGGTATCATTCCAACCTTTCTCTCCATCAGAAGTCTCCTGTCCTGAACCACCCTAAAGTGCTTCTCATGTTTCCTAGAGAGGAACCTGCTAGAGTGGGGTTGCTCTGGTTCCTTTTCCTTTCTCTTGGTTGCCATGGTTTTCAATCTTTTTCCTGATGAGGATGCCATTCCTACATTCAAAACACAAACAAAACCACAAAACATGATATTAATCATTAGTAGAACACAGAACACAACTCCTTTCGAAGCTAAACCACCGCTGAGGGCCAGAATTTCCCCTCAGCGCCACCAGTGCCACATTCCAACACGCAAAAATTCAGAAAAACCAAATCTGGCAGAGTGCCGCTCAGCGGCAGTTTACCCCTCAGCGGTAACTCTGCAGATTTTTGAAAAACCTGTTTTAAAGCTGTCCTAACTCCACCCAAATGCAATTTTCAGTTTTCCAGTTCATAATCATGCAGTTTAATCGGTTCAAACATCAAATATATCATCAAATCATGCATAGAAATCAAAACCCCTAAATATTCATGCTTTGACAATCACATTCAAATTCAAGAACCCTAGAATGAACAAAATGCATTTTACTTACTTGGGTGGAGATACTAGATGCAATGAGAATGCTTCCAAGCTAGAATGCTCTCTTCCAACCCCAAACTTTGATGGCACACTAGTGAAAAAGTGAGTGGAAGAGATATTTTCTTAAGAGGGAAGAGTGAAAAGATGTGGAAAACCTTGGAGAAGGTATGTGAAAGTGTTTTGATGGACAAATTTGTAAGCACCAAAATATGATGTCACAAACTTGTTTTACAATCGGCAAGTATGACCGAATCGTTCAAGTAATAAAACTTGGTAAGACCAAGTATCGTTCTTCCCAAAGGACTCACGGCCTAGTTTAGTTATGTGGTTTCTTGATTAACTAAGACTTACAAACGAAATATTTGAGTTTAAAATGCAAGACAGAAAATAAACATGTATGCATGAATTTTGATCAATGGCAAAGACAAAAGATAAACACTTTCAATGGAATATATGAATGAATATGTTGTTGGGGGTCAATTTCATCTCATCCACTCTCATATATTTTAGGAATTCAACATTCAAATCATCATTGTTAATGCCACTCTCTAATGTACCATTCTAGATGGCTTCTCCCTAATCAAATAGTTCATACAATTCCTAGCATTCCTAATGATTAGTTCATGAGTGCAGGAGCTTAAAGGCAACCAATAGAATATTGTCAGTATAATATTGGGAGAAATTCCCCGGATCTAGACTTCCCCGTACGTGTCCGTATCGACAAAACCAATAATCATGCATTAGAATGAGTTAAACAATGCAAGCATTGAGCAAAGAGGAAAAACCCTAACTAATGATGAAAGAAAGCATATGTCTTAATTCAAAGATGTACTCAACAGATTCCATATATGAGAGCTTCAAGAGATTACATTGATTCCCCAACAAACATACAAGGTTTAGTTCACCATATTCATGGTGAACCTAGATGAATAACAATGAAAGTATGAAAGAATAAACCCAATAAAGGTGAAGAGGTAGCCTGAGCATCCAAGATCCTCCTTCAAAGGGGTGAAAGAGAGAGTCTTTGCCTCGTTTCTGCCAAAGATCCCTAACTAAAGGACGTGCAAGCCCTTATATACTAATCTAGAGTTACAAAAGATTACAAAAGCCCAAGCCCGAAAAGTGCCGCTCAGCGCCATTTACCGCTCAGCGGTGGTTACGCGTCTTCTTTCTTCCCCTCAGCGGCCATTTGCCCCTCAGCGGTTCCAACGCCACCTCTTGAGTGCCGCTCAGCGGTAGTTTGCCGCTGAGCGGTGCCTTCGACTTCTCCTTTTTGCACTCTTTCTTGTCTTTTCTAATGTCCTCTCTCTTATTCTTCACTTCTTTCACCAAATTCACCTCAAAACCTGCACAAAAACACTTAAATCAAGCATAAACCTGTCCAGCTCTCTTATTTCTGAAAATATAAACAAAAGGCATGATTTCAAGCTAGTTTCTAAGTCTAAAGGTTGCTTTTAGTATCAACTTTAAGCATGAAAATAACAGTTTTTCAACTGTTATCACAACCCCAAACTTAGAACTTTGCTTGTCCTCAAGCAAATAAAATGTAACTCCATCTCCAACCAATTCATATGATGGTTCACTCATTCAAAATCCTCTTTTCAAGATAAGTAATAACTTCACTCAAACTTAAGACCAAGAGTTCAATCAAGATGTGCACATGCTTTAGTGTTCACAAAGTCATTTAAATTCCAACAAATGCTATTTTTCATGAATGATCAATCAATTAAGCATGGATGTTCATGTGCTTATGGAATATTTCCTAACTAGGTAAAGTGTTTCACTCAACACACAAGTGTATAAGAGGTAAAGTGTTTCACTCATTCACTCCATTATCACAATGTCACATGAATCAACTTTGCCTTTCATTTAACCACAATCAAATACATTCACAAGCATGCATCATCACAAGGACTTTTCAATGGCTTATAATGTGGCTGGGCTAACAAGAAAATTGGTTTTTCTGGATCACAAAATCCTTGAGTTAAGAGAGTCATAACAACACAATCTTCTTATTCATTCCCAACTTTCTTTTGCCTTTGCTTTTGCATTTGCATTGAGCTTTGCTTCTTTTTCTTTTCTTTTCTTTGCATATTCTTACTTTTTAGCTCTTAGCTCAATGCTTTTTCCTTTTTCATGTTTCCCCAATAACCCCAAACTTGAACATTTAACAATACCACACAAGATCTTCTACTTAACTCAAGGTAAAGATTTTCAATCAAGGGTGTTCAGTGTATATTTAAGGCTAAGGGTTCAAAGGATAGAACACAACGTGTTCTCTTTTAGAAGGCTAACTTTATGAATTTGGCCAATAAAAAGGGTTTCAAAAACACGGCCTTTGATCATATGATGTAAAACAAGCAATTGATTCAATCATAGAAAACCTGGGCAAAGTCATTCATGCTTTCAAAGTAATAGCATTCAACAATAACAACTCTGGAGCTCAAAACCTCACATATAAGCTCATTCACATTTGACATGCACATCCTGCTTAATTTCACAATCACAATCATGATATTATGCATTTGTTCACAAAGCTTGTGAATCACCTGTATAAGCATTTTAATGTGCACATCATCTCAACATCAATCAATCAATAAGCATCATCAAGCATTACTTATCAAACAATCACAGTTAATAGCAAACCATCATAACAAACCAGGTGTTCAATAGAGTACATCAAACCCTAATCTAAAAACAAAAACAAATAAGTTCAGAAAACTTAAACCACAAAAGCATAATCATATGATAGCATTCATCAGTAAATGCTATCTCAGCTCCTCATCAGTCCGAGCTCTCTGTATCTTCCTCTTCCTCTTCATCATCATCTTCATCAAATGCATCCTCCTCCTCTGCTTCATCTTCCTCCATATCTCTGGCTGAAGCTTCAGCTGCTCCAGCTCCTCCATATACTGGTTCTTCTGGCCAAGCTACCACATTATGGAATTCATCCATAGTCCACCTGTGTGCTGGAGGGGTATCATACATCCCCACTATCATCTCAGCCGTGGCCACCTGCCCTCTGTGGATGGACTGCAACTGAGCACCTATAAGAGACATATACATGTCCCTCATCTGGAATGGTTCTGCCTCATGAGTATCAGCAGAAGTCCTGCTCTGTGCTGGCCTTCTCTCTCTACGAGCCTGGCGTGGTGGCACTGGCTGGGCTGCCTCCTCACCTCCACAGTACTGTCTGTAATATGCCTCATCTATAGCTTTTCTTGGCCTCTCAAATGGTGGAACAGAAGTGTCCACCCCAGCTAGCTTGCAAAGGTGAGTGATCAAAGAAGGATGTCCCAGTGGTGCTTTGTTGTTTGAGGTGTTAGCACACACACTAATCTCATCAGCTATCACCTGCCCAATATTAACATTCAAGTTTCTGATAACACAGTAGATGAAGAGTGCCCTGCTGAGAGTAATATCTGACACATGTGAACATGGCTGAATGTTGGCATGAGAAAATGCCATCCAATACTTTGCAAGAGGAGTCAAATCTGTCCTCCTAATGTTAACCACTGAGCCAGATCTATTCCTTTGGAAGTGTCCTCCAGGTATACACAATACTCTCTCCACATCCTCATAATCAGCACCTTCCTCCATGCTAAGAGCAAACTGGCATTGCTCACCAGCCCACACAGTATCCAGAAAGTTATTTATGGAGTCAGGATCATACCTGATAGCATGGCCTCTAACATAGCCCAAATAATTCTCAGCTGGATAATCACCAATCTTCTTTGCATTGGTGTAAAATTCTTTCACCACAGCTATGTTGGCAGGTGATGGATAAGTGGCTAGCTTTCCCCAATCATTCCCTAACACTTGCTCTCCAAATTGAGGAGCAAAGTTAGGTATCATTCCAACCTTTCTCTCCATTAGAAGTCTCCTGTCCTGAACCACCCTAAAGTGCTTCTCATGTTTCCTAGAGAGGAACCTGCCATTATGGGGCTGCTCTGGTTCCTTTTCCTTTCTCTTGGTTGCCATGGTTTTCAATCTCTTTCCTGAAGAGGATGCCATTCCTGCATTCAAACATAAATCCAAAACCACAGAACATGATGTTAATCATTAGTAAACACAAAACAAAACTCCTTTTGAAGCTAAACCACCGCTGAGGGCCAGAATTTCCCCTCAGCGCCACCAGCGCCACATTCCAACACGCAAAAATCAGAAAAAAACCAAATCTGGCAGAGTGCCGCTCAGCGGTAAATGCCGCTCAGCGGGGCTCTGCAGATTTTTGAAAAATCAGTTTTTAAAACAGTCCTAACTCCACCCAAATGCAATTTTCAGTTTTCCAGTTCATAATCAAGCAGTTTAATCGGTTCAAACATCAAATATATCATCAAATCATGCATAGAAACTAAAACCCCTAAGTAGTCATGCTTTGACAATCACATTCAAATTCAAGAACCCTAGAATGCATTTTACTTACTTGGGTGGAGATGCTAGATGATATGAGAATGCTTCCAAACTAGAATGCTCTCTTCCAACCCCAAACTTTGATGACACACTAGTATAAAAGTGAGTGGAAGAGAAATCTTCTAAAGAGGGAAGAGTAGGAAGATGTGGAAAACCTAGGAGAAGAGGTGTGGAAGTGTTTATACAGAGAAGAACTTGAAAGAGTGTAAAAACGCGCAGCTTAGGGTTTAAAAATACCCCAATGGGCTCGGGTTCCGCTAAGGGGAACTTAAGCCCATCTGCGTTAGTACCGCTCAGCGGCACTTTCGTGATGTGCCCTTCTCCTTCTTTTCTTGACCTACGTGCCTTCCTAGCATACCCCTCATAGGTTCCCTGCAATTCAATGTTAAAAATGCTTATGCAAACCCTAACTAAAATAGACAAACAGAAAACAATCAATCAACTGGGTTGCCTCCCAGGTAGCGCTTGTTTAACGTCACGAGCCTGACCCAAAATCCACCAACACCCATCAATAGGTGTTTCAAACTTACCAGCACCCATCAGTAGGTGCAAAATCTTCTCACCAACACCCATCAGTAGGTGTTACAAACTTAGTATCCTTCAGTAGATACTTAACCACCTAGCATCCTTCAGTAGATGCTAAATCCAACAAAAATAATTACAGAATAATATTCACAAATTATAAATTACAAAACCAAATCAAAAGTTTGTAAATCCACTGAGTTGCCTCCCAGCAAGCGCTTCTTTAACGTCACTAGCTTGACCCTGTTAAAGCTCACATTCCATCTTCTTTATAATTGATGTAGTCCTTCCACCAACCTTTCAACTGCTTCCTTTGGACTGTTTTGGACTCTCTAGAATATGGAGATTCTATCTCTATCATCTCCTTCTCTTTAAAGCCTTTAATAACCCACAACTTGTTCTTGAGTCTTACAGGTGTGCCAAGTTGGAGTCTTAATTTTTTCCAGTCTCTAGGAACTTCTTCTCCTTTTCCAATCTCTTCTACCTTGGGTGCCTGAAAATACAAACAATGGTTATCAGAAACCTTAAGATTTTTATTTTTACCTCTAGTTATGGGTGCATCTCGAAATGCAGCTTTATAACTGGCTTCTTCCTCCTTTGCTTGTATCTCATCTTTGAACACATCCACCACCACTTTCTCCTCTCTGTCTTGGAGAACCACTATACCTTCATTCACATCAATGATAGCCCTAGCCGTTTTCATAAACGGCCTTCCAAGTATGAAAGGTATTTTCTCAGTTTCCATCTTCATCACCACAAAGTCTGCCAAGAACTGAAGTTTGCCAACACAAACTACAATGTCTTCTGCAATCCCACATGGCTCCTTTGAAGATCCATCAGCCATTACAAGATTAACCTTTACAGGTTTTATTTCAACATGGCCAATTTGCTCCAATAGAGAATAAGGCATCAAGTTAACACTTGAGCCTAAATCAAGGAGAGCTTTCTTTACCTTTTTCTTCCCTATAATGCAAGGAATAGAAAAACTGCCTGGATCTGCTGCTTTTGGTGGGAATGATTCTTTCTTAACAGTTATACACTTTTTTTCCTCATCCTCTCTACGTCTTCTTTTTGTAGAGGTTCCTTCATCTGATTTGGTGTAAACTGCTATTTTCTGTAGAATTTGTTCCCAAGGAGCTTCATTATCAACCATTTTGAATAAATCTGTGAAATTCATTGGTTTCTCCTGATTTGTTAGAAAAGGAAAAGTGTCCTTTCTTTCTTCTTCTCTTCTCTCTTCTGTTTCATCTTCTTCCAACTCAATGATCTCTTCATTTACACTCTTGACCACTTTGCACTCTTCTCTGGGGTTAACCTCAGTATTAGCCCCAAAGTTTCTGTTGGGTCTTTCTTCCAATTGCTTGGTGATCTGACCCATCTGAATCTCCAGATTCTTTATAGCAGCTTCAGTGCTCTTTTGAGAAGATTCAGTTTTCTGGATGAATTGCTGAAGAGTTTCTTCCAACTTTGTTGATCTGTCATTAAGCATAGATAATTGTTGCCACAAAGTTGGTTGCTGCTGCTGCTTATTAAACTGATTAGCCTGCCCAGCTTGTCCTTGGCTAATGCTTGGATGTGGTTTCCAACCCTGATTATAATTCCCTTGACGGTATGGAAACTGATTAGCCATGAAGTTAACATCCTCCAAGGCCTCCACTGGAAAAGCACACTGGCCATTGATGTGATCACCTCCACATAGTTCGCACAACTGGGTTTGTACCTGTGCAGCAGATTTTAACTCTTTAGGTAGTGAAGCAAGAGTTTTGGTCAGAGTTTCCAGCTGTTGAGTTAGAATCTTATTCTGTGCTAGCAGAGCATCATGGGTTTGTAATTGAAGAACCCCTTTCTGTTGCATAGGGGCGCCTCTTTCATTGTGAAGCTCATTATCACTTGTAGCCATATTTTCAATAATTTCAGTTGCTTCCTCTGGAGTCTTCCATTTGATATTGCCTCCAGCTGAGGCATCCAACATCATCTTGGTTTGTGAACCAAGCCCTCCAAGGAAAGTTAGGACTACTTCTTGATCTTCAAAGCCATGCGTGGGAGTTTTACGTAACAAGCTTTTATACCTGTCCCATGCATGTCCCAGTGATTCCTCCATGCCCTGCTTGAATGAAGATATCTCTTGCTTTCCTTTAGTCACTTTAGATTGTGGGAAATATTTGTTTAGAAACTTTGTAACCACTGCTTCCCACTCCGTGAAACTTTCTTCTGGAAAAGAGTTCAACCAAAGCTTAGCATTGCCCCCCAATGAGAAAGGAAACAAGCTAAGTTTGATAGCTTCGTCTGGCACCCCATTGATCTTGACCGTGTTACAAATCTCATTAAATGTTGTAAGGTGCTCATATGGGCTTTCATGTGATAACCCATTAAATTGATTACTCTTTACCAGTTGAATTAATGCTGGTTTGACCTCCATGTTGGCTGCATTGACTCTAGGCCGAGCTATGCTATTGAAGTGCTGAGGTCCAGCAAGATTAGTGTAATCTGCAAGAGTTCTTCTAGCATTATTATTGTTCTCCATACTCCCTGTGCTATGAACAGAACCTTGTGGTGATGATTGTAGGAGAGTTTCAGGAGAAGGGAAAAGTTCTCTGGACGTTCTGATTCTTCTCCTCCTTCTACTCTCTTCTAGCCCTTCAAGTAGTGGTTTTGTTGTTTTCTTACTTCTAGTTCGAATTGCCTTCTGCATGCACAAGAAAACAAAACCCTAGAACAGATTTGTTAGCACAAAAAGATATAGAAGAAAATAAAGATTGAAAAGATATAAGAAGATAAAAGATTTAGAAAATAGAATCAAATAAAATAGAATAAAACCTAATCTAAAAAATAAAATCTAATCTAAAAGATAAAATAAAATAAAATCTAACCTAACCTAAAAGATAGAATAAGAATAAAATAAAATCTAACCTAAAAAGATAAAAAAAAAAAAATAAAAAAAAAATAAAATCTAATAAAATAAAATAAAATCTAACCTAAAAAGATAAAAAAATAAAATCTAATAAAATAAAATAAAATCTAATCTAAAAAGATAAAATCAAATCAAATAAAAACCGAAAAATAAAAAAACAGAAAACAGAAAAACAGAAAACAGAAAAATAAAATAAAAATTCGAAAATAAAATAAAATCTAATCTAAAAAGATAAAAATAAAATCTAACCTAAAAGATAAAAATCAAATCTAAAAAGATAAAAAAATAAAAACAGAAAAAATAAAAACAGAAATTCAAAATTAAAGTCAAAGGTAATCAATAATCACACAAATTAACCAGTTAAACCATGAATCCCCGGCAACGGCGCCAAAAACTTGATGGACAAATTTGTAAGCACCAAAATATGATGTCACAAACTTGTTTTACAATCGGCAAGTATGACCGAATCGTTCAAGTAATAAAACTTGGTAAGACCAAGTATCGTTCTTCCCAAAGGACTCACGGCCTAGTTTAGTTATGTGGTTTCTTGATTAACTAAGACTTACAAACGAAATATTTGAGTTTAAAATGCAAGACAGAAAATAAACATGTATGCATGAATTTTGATCAATGGCAAAGACAAAAGATAAACACTTTCAATGGAATATATGAATGAATATGTTGTTGGGGGTCAATTTCATCTCATCCACTCTCATATATTTTAGGAATTCAACATTCAAATCATCATTGTTAATGCCACTCTCTAATGTACCATTCTAGATGGCTTCTCCCTAATCAAATAGTTCATACAATTCCTAGCATTCCTAATGATTAGTTCATGAGTGCAGGAGCTTAAAGGCAACCAATAGAATATTGTCAGTATAATATTGGGAGAAATTCCCCGGATCTAGACTTCCCCGTACGTGTCCGTATCGACAAAACCAATAATCATGCATTAGAATGAGTTAAACAATGCAAGCATTGAGCAAAGAGGAAAAACCCTAACTAATGATGAAAGAAAGCATATGTCTTAATTCAAAGATGTACTCAACAGATTCCATATATGAGAGCTTCAAGAGATTACATTGATTCCCCAACAAACATACAAGGTTTAGTTCACCATATTCATGGTGAACCTAGATGAATAACAATGAAAGTATGAAAGAATAAACCCAATAAAGGTGAAGAGGTAGCCTGAGCATCCAAGATCCTCCTTCAAAGGGGTGAAAGAGAGAGTCTTTGCCTCGTTTCTGCCAAAGATCCCTAACTAAAGGACGTGCAAGCCCTTATATACTAATCTAGAGTTACAAAAGATTACAAAAGCCCAAGCCCGAAAAGTGCCCCTCAGCGGTTCCAACGCCACCTCTTGAGTGCCGCTCAGCGGTAGTTTGCCGCTGAGCGGTGCCTTCGACTTCTCCTTTTTGCACTCTTTCTTGTCTTTTCTAATGTCCTCTCTCTTATTCTTCACTTCTTTCACCAAATTCACCTCAAAACCTGCACAAAAACACTTAAATCAAGCATAAACCTGTCCAGCTCTCTTATTTCTGAAAATATAAACAAAAGGCATGATTTCAAGCTAGTTTCTAAGTCTAAAGGTTGCTTTTAGTATCAACTTTAAGCATGAAAATAACAGTTTTTCAACTGTTATCATGTTTATGCAGAGAAAAGCCTGAAAGTATAAGACTTTGCGCAGCTTAGGGTTTAAAAATACCCTAATGGGCTCGGGTCCCGCTAAGGGGAACTAAAGCCCAATCTGCGAGAGTACCGCTCAGCGGCACTTTCGTGATGTGCTCCTCTCCTTCTTTTCTTAACCTACGTGCCTTCCTAGACATACCCCTCACTGGTTCCCTGCAATTCAATGTTAAAAATGCTTATGCAAACCCTAACTAAAATAAACAAACAGAAACAATCAATCAACTGGGTTGCCTCCCAGGTAGCGCTTGTTTAACGTCACGAGCCTGACCCAAAATCCACCAACACCCATCAGTAGGTGTTAAAAACTTACCAACACCCATCAGTAGGTGCAAAATTTTTCTCACCAACACCCATCAGTGGTGTTACACACTTAGTATCCTTCAGTAGATACTTAACCACCTAGCATCCTTCAGTAGATGCTATATCCAACAAAATATTTACAAAATAATGTCCACAAATTAAAAGTTACAAAACCAAATCAAAAGTTTTTAAATCCACTGGGTTGCCTCCCAGCAAGCGCTCTTTTAACGTCATTAGCTTGACCCAGTAAAGCTCAAGTTCCTTCTTCTTTTTCTTCTTTCTACTGAACTTCTTCAGAAATTTGATCAAACCAGGAACCTGTTGCAGTGTCTCAATCATAGGAACTTTAATCTCCAATTTCTTGAAGATTTCCATAAAGCACTTAAATTTCTTTTCCTTCCTATGATTCTTCTTTAGATGAGGATGGGATTTTTCATACGATTCCTTCTTCTTTCCTCTCATCTTCTTTTTCTTATGCTTCCTCTCCCCAAATTTTCTCTTTTTCTTTTCTCTTATTTTTTTCTTCCCTTCTCTTTTTCTTCTCAACTTCTTTATTTTCACACAAATTTTCTTCCTCTCTTCTCTCTCAACCACTTCTTTTTCTTTTTCATCATCTTTATCTTTCTCACTCAACTCTTCTTTTTCTTTTCTCTCTATCTTTTCCTCATCGCCCCCTATTTTTTTCTCATCAAGAATCTTGTCACTTTCAGTGATAATGGCTTGCCCTTCCTCCTTAGGGTTAACTTCAGTATTAACCTCATCATTCAATCTCTGACTAATGGAATGAAGCTGCATCTCCATCCTTTTACATGATTCTTCAATGCTTTTCTGAGTAGCGTCAGAATTTTTCAAAAATTGTTGAAGGGTGTCATCCAAACTTCCTGATAGAAAGGTTTGTTGCTGTTGCTTGTTAAATTGCCCAGTTTGTCCAACTTGCCCACTTTGTTCCTGACCAATACTTGGGTGTGGTTTCCACCCTTGATTGTAGCTCCCTTGACGGTACTGATTGGTCATGTAGTTTACATCCTCTACGGCTTCAACTGGAAAGGCACATTGACCATTGATATGGTCACCTCCACACAACTTGCACAACTAGGATTGTACCTGTGCAACAGTCTTTAACTCTTGTGGCAATTGTTCAAGTATCTTTGAGAGATTCTCCAATTGTTGAGTTATTAACTTGTTCTGAGCTATCAAGGCATCATTGGATTGCAACTGTAGAACTCCTTTTTGTTGAATAGGAGCTCCTCTTTCACTGTTCCACTTATTGTTATTAGTAGTCATATTTTCAATTATTTCTGTGGCTTCCTCTGGAGTCTTCCATTTGATATTGCCTCCAGCTGAGGCGTCCAGCATCATCTTGGTTTGTGAACCAAGTCCTCCAAGGAAGATTAGGACTACTTCTCCTTCGTTAAATCCATGTGTGGGAGTCTTTCGTAATAGGCTTTTATACCTGTCCCATGCATGCCCCAGTGATTCTTCCATGCCTTGTCTAAATGAAGAGATCTCTTGCTTCCCTTTGTTGATTTTAAAGCTTTGTTGCTGCCATTGTTGTTGTGGTTGGTTCTCAAATTGTCCGGCAGCTTGCCAAAATTGGCTTTGATCCATGCTTGAGTGAGGTTCCCACCATTGGTTGAGATTACTTTGGTAGAATTGAGTGCCCATATAGTTAAATTCTTGACCAAATTGCATCCTGCAAACATTAGGCACAAAACCCTAAAAAATATTTGTTAGCACAAAAAGATATAAGAGAAGATATATATTCAGAAGATAAAAGATTCAGAAGATACAATAAAATAAGATAGAATAAAATAAAATAAAATCAAATCTAATCTAATAAAATAAAATCAAATCAAATCTAATCTAATCTAATAAGATAAAATAAAAACAGAAAAAATAAAAACTGAAATTCAAAATTAAAGTCAAAGATAATCAATAATCACACAAATTAACCAGTTAAACCACGAGTCCCCGGCAACGGCGCCAAAAACTTGATGGACAAATTTATGATCACCAAAATATGATGTCACAAACTTGTTTCACAATCGGCAAGTATGACCGAATCGTTCAAGTAATAAACTTGGTAAGACCAAGTATCGTTCTTCCCAAAGGACTTACGGCCTAGTTTAGTTATGTGGTTTGTTGATTAGCTAAGACTTAAGAACGAAATATTTGGAGTTTAATATGCAAGACAGAAAATAAACATGTATGCATGAGTTTTTGATCAATGGCAAAAGCAAAAGATAAACACTTTCAATGAAATATATGAATGAATATGTTGTTGGGGTTTCAATTTCATCTTATCCACTCTCATATATTTTAGGAATTCAACATTCAAATCATCATTGTTAATGCCACTCTCTAAAGTACCTTTCTAGAAGGCTTCTCCCTAATCACGAGTTCATACAATTCCTAGCATTCCTAATGATCAGTTCATAAGTTCAGGAGCTTAACGACAACCAACATAATATTGGGAGAAATTCCCCGGATCTAGACTTCCCCGTACGTTCCCGTATCGACAAAACCAATAATCATGCATCGAATGAGTTAAACAATGCAAGCATTAAGCAAAGAGGAAAAACCCTAACTAATGATGAAAGAAAGCATAAGTCTTAATTAAAAGATGCAAGCATAAATTCCATATATGAGAGCTTCAAGAGATTACCTTGATTCCCCAACAAACATACAAGGTTTAGTTCACCATATTCATGGTGAACCTAGATGAACAATGAAAGAATGAAAGAATAAACCCAATAAAGGTGAAGAGGTAGCCTGAGCATCCAAGATCCTCCTTCAAAGGGGTGGAAGAGAGAGTGTTTGCCTCGTTTCTGCCAAAGATACAAACCCTAGGACGTCCTAAAGCTTATATACTATTCTAAAATTACAAAGAATCTAAGCCCAAGCCCATAAGTGTGCCGCTCAGCGGTGAGTGCGCGTCTCTTTTCTTCCCCTCAGCGGCCATTTTGCCCCTCAGCGGACCTCCCGTGACCTCCTGAGTGCCGCTCAGCGGTAAAATGCCGCTGAGCGGTGCCTTCGGCTTCTCCTTTTTGCACTCTTTGATTCCTTTTCTGATTTCATCTCTCTCATTCTTCACTTCTTTCACTAAATTCACCTTAAAACCTGTACAAAAACACTGAAATCAAGCATAAACCTGTCCAGCTCTCTTATTTCTGAAAATATGGATAAAAGTATGATTTCAAGCTAGTTTCTAAGTCTAAAGGTTGCTTTTAGTGTCAATTTTAAGCATGAAAATAACAGTTTTTCAACTGTTATCACACCTCAATTGACAAATCTTCTCTAACTTGCACATTGTCAACTTCAAGCACATGAGAAGGATCAGACATGTATTTTCTCAGTTGAGATACATGGAATACTGGATGCAAGTTTGCTAACTGAGGTGGCATAGCCATCTCATACGCTACTGGTCCTATACGTCGTAGGATCTGGTAAGGACCAAGATATCTAGGAGATAGTTTCCTAGCACGAATAGCTCTTCCTACTCCGGTAGTAGGAGTCACTCGGAGGAATACATGATCCCCAACTGCAAATTCTAACGGCCGGCGCCTCCGATCAGCATAGGACTTCTGCCTATTCTGTGATGCCCGCATCCTCTCTTGTATAAGCTTCACCTTCTCCGTAGTCTGCTGAACTATCTCTGGTCCCGTGAAAATTGCTTCTCCATCCTGAAACCAGCAAAGAGGTGTCCTGCAGCGCCTTCCATATAACGCTTCAAACGGTGTCATGCCGATACTCGCCTGATAGCTGTTGTTGTAAGTGAACTCAACCAGTGGCAATATCTCATCCCATACCCCTAGGTGATCCAAAATGCAAGTCCTCAACAAATCTTCAAGCGATTGGATCGTCCGCTCAGACTGTCCATCCGTTTGGGGATGATATGCCGAGCTCATCTGGAGTCTGCTTCCCATCTCATTCTGAAGGGTTTGCCAAAACCTGGATGTGAACCTCGGATCTCTATCTGATACAATACTCGAAGGCACTCCATGTAACCTCACTATCTCCTTAACATACAGTTGCGCCAACTTTGCCATAGACATTCTCAAATCAATTGCCAAGAAGTGGGCACTCTTGGTCAATCGGTCCACTATTACCCATATTGCATCATGTCTTCGGACAATGCGTGGCAAATGGGTAACAAAGTCCATAGCGATGCTATCCCATTTCCATTCTGGAATTTCCAATGGCTGCAACAAACCCCCCGGTCTCTGATGCTCTATCTTCGCTTTCTGACAAGTTAAACAAGAGGCGACGAACTGAGCTACATCTCTCTTCATACCAGACCACCAAAAAGACTCCTTGAGGTCTTGATACATTTTAGTCATGCCAGGATGCATGCTAAAACGGCTTTTATGACCCTCCTCAAGGATTAACCTCTTCATTTCTGAATTGCTAGGGATACATACTCTGCCTTTGAACCTTAAGATACCATCAGTCCCCAATGCAAAATCTTTTCCTTGTTCCGTCCCAATCAAACTGGATGACGTTTGGAGCTCAACATCCTTCGACTGCTCTTCTTTAATACGCTTCAATAAGTCATTGGACACCACCAAATTACTGCATCTGATGCTGTCAGCTTCAAATTCTACCTGCAACCTCAAATCTCTGAAGCTTTTTACTAACTCAAGCTCTCTGATCATTAAGGCTGAAATATGCACTGACTTCCTGCTCAAAGCATCCGCCACCACATTTGCCTTCCCAGGGTGATAAAGGAGATCAAAGTCATAATCTTTAAGAAACTCCATCCATCGCCTTTGCCTCATATTAAGCTCCTTCTGATCAAAGAGGTATTTCAGACTCTTATGATCACTAAACACCTGAAATTTCGCGCCATACAGGTAGTGTCTCCAAATCTTCAAAGCAAATACCACAGCTGCCAACTCCAAATCATGAGTGGGATAATTCTTCTCATGAACCTTGAGTTGTCTTGATGCATATGCCACTACCTTCTTCTCCTGCATCAGTACACACCCTAATCCCTGATGAGAGGCATCACAAAAAACTTCAAAAGGTTTACCCGTGTCAGGGATAACCAAAACTGGTGCACTAGTCAACCTGTTCTTTAACTCTTGGAAGCTAGTCTCACAGCGATCTGTCCAAACAAAAGGTTGATCCTTCCTAGTCAGTTGTGTCAACGGCGCCACAATCCGTGAAAAGCTTTCAATAAAACGGCGATAGTAGCCCGCTAGGCCCACAAAGCTCCTGACTTCTGTAACAGTCTTAGGTCTCTCCCACTGAAGTACTGCTTGCACCTTAGTGGGATCAACAACAATTCCTCCAGCTGAAATCACATGTCCAAGAAAAGGAACTTCTTTCATCCAAAACTCACACTTGGACAGCTTGGCATACAATCTTCTTTCTCTCAGCACTTCAAGTACTGCCCTAAGGTGATCTTCATGTTCTTCCCGAGTTTTAGAATAGACAAGTATGTCATCTATAAAAACTACCACGAACTTGTCCAAGAAGGGTCTGAAAATTCGATTCATATAGTCCATGAATATAGCTGGAGCATTAGTCACACCAAAAGGCATAACGACATACTCATAGTGGCCATATCTGGACCTGAATGCCGTCTTCTGCACATCATCGGCCTTTACTAAAATTTGATGGTAACCCGACCTCAAATCAATCTTGGAGAATACTGTAGCTCCGTGTAATTGATCCATCAGATCATCGATCCTCGGCAATGGATACTTGTTCTTGATCGTCAACTTATTCAACTGTCGATAGTCAACGCACAACCTTGAGCTACCATCCTTTTTCTTTACTAGTAACACGGGCGCACCCCACGGCGAAGCACTTGGCCGAATAAACTGTTTCTCTAACAATTCTTCAATCTGTTTCTTCAACTCAGCCAGCTCAGCTGGAGCCATCCGATAAGGAGCCATGGATACTGGTCCTACTCCCGCGACCAGATCAATAGAGAACTCCACCTCTCGCGGAGGAGGTAAACCAGGAACTTCTTCAGGGAAAACATCCATGAAGTCATTCACAACCAGAAGGTCTACACTCTGGTTCCCAAGTGCTGAAGAGTTTAAATTAGAATTCCCGACCATATGAAACATGATTAGGAAGCAATTGGCACTCTCGAAGATGTCTTGCTTCAATACACCGAGCGATAACGACAAGTCTTCATCTTCTTTGGGAAATATTAGCTTCTTACCACAACAATCTAAAAGAATACGATTGGCTGCTAACCAATCCATTCCCAGAATTACCTCTAGCCCCTGCAGAGGTAAGCAAATAAGGTTCACTCTGAACCTGCGTCCCTCCACCTCAATAGGACATCTGGAGCACACATCAGATGTTCTAACTAACCCAGCTGCTGGTGTAGACACCACCAGATCACACGGAAGCTCTCTAACAACTAAACCAAGCCTCTCCACACAAGCCTTAGACACAAAAGAATGTGTCGCCCCCGAATCAAACAACGTTACACACGAAGCTCCAAATAACAAGCAACTGCTGACAATTAAATTACCTGCACTGGTTGCCTCAGCCCCAGTCAATGCATAAACTCTCCCGGCTGCCTGAGGTCTGTGTCCACCCCTCTGAATAGATGTGCCAGCTTGGCGTGGCTGTGGTCCTACCCTCCTAGTAGTAGGACAGTCTCTGGCATAGTGTCCCTCTTGCCTGCAGATATTACACCTCCTGTACCCTTCTAACTGAGGGCAAGAACTCTGGAGGTGTGGTCCACCACACTTGAAGCATCTAACGGAACTGGCAAAGCTGGATTGCCCCGATGACTGCGAGGAAGAACTCCTAGACCTGAAGGAAGGAGGTCTAGAGAAAGGGGTCCTTCTAGAACTGGAGTCTCCCCGGGATATCACAGGTCCACCAACCCTAAGTGGTTGGCTTTGTTGTCTCTGAGGTCCCTCTGGTTCTCCCTTAGTCTTTTCCATATCACGGGCCATCTCTACCAAGGCGGAGAATTCTCTGATGCGCAATCCTTTCACCAGTAACTTTATATCCTTCCTCAAGCCATTCTCAAACTTGCGACACTGCCATTCTTCATCTATTGACATAGTGTTGAAGCGAAGCAAGTGTTTAAAACGATTTGCATACTCCGATACTAATCTGTTGCCCTGAGTCAACTCGAGAAACTCTACCTCTTTAGCAAACCTGACACTATCTGGGAAATATTTGTTGGAACAATCGGTACCGTTATAGAGTTGCGCAGCGGAATAAAATATTCGGAAAGCGTGTTACGGTCACAAATCAAGTTTTGATGGTTCGTTTTAGAAAAACAATTTTCTTAGAGAAAATTAATCAAACAGTTAACATGCGTAAAAGGTAAAGAGTATAGAGAGTAGAAAAATTGATACACTGGATTTTTATCCTGGTTCGAATCAAAAGATTCTACGTCCAGTCGTTAATCACTATAAATAGTGATTAACCTTTTTCACTAAAAATGGTTTCACAGATTACAACAAATAGTGAATAAAGCAGATAAATAAACCTTCCTTCGACGAACGAACAGGAAGAAGAACACTCTGCCAACTCAAAGAGAAACGCTCCGAATATCGACAAACGAAACGCGAGCTTCTCCTATTCACGAGACCAGGCAGAGCACCTTGCTAACTCGAAGAGAGCTTGCTCCGACTATCGACACACGACACACGAGCCTCTCCTGTTCACGAGACCAAGCAAGGGAACTTGAACTATAGCTTCTGAGAACTTCCTCTGACAAACAGTATTCTACAAGAGCTTCTGTTCAACAACGTTACCTTCTGATTTCTCCAAATCAAAATATATAGCCAAGTACACTGAATGCCAAAGGACAGCTCCCAACTGCCATGAATAATCGATTATTGTAAGTGATAATCGATTATTCAAGTCCGTTACAGGTTTTCAAAAATGTGATAATCGATTATATGAAGTGATAATCGATTATTCAAGTATGACTTGTGATAATCGATTATTGCTTAATCATAATCGATTATTGCAGGTTAAAAATGCAAGTTTTACAAGGTTTACAAGAATTTCCTACTACATTTAATTTCTACAACTTGCTTTTAACTAATTCTAATATCTTCTTCAACTAAAACTTCTTGTAGCATCATCAAAACAAATTTCTTCAAGATTTACCAATACTCCTTATTGGTAACAAGTTGAATATATGAAGTTGAACAAATTGGGATATGAGAGTGCATGAAACATAGTTGGTGTTTGATAAGTTGAAATTTGTGTTGTCAAAATTAGTTTTTGAACTGATTGTGCTAGCTGAAATGCTTTCTTGTTAAACCTGGAGATAGATTTTTTGAGCTTAGAAGAGAGTTAGGAGTGTCAGACATATCTTAGAATCAAAATCTATGCAAATTTTTGCATTTTTCGTAAACTTAACGCTTCATAATCGATTATCACTAAGTTATAATCGATTATTCATGCATCAAATTCAATTCTGGAAAATCTTGAGCAGATAATCGATTATCATTATGCATAATCGATTATCATGCAATTCTGGGCAGTAATTATTGAACTGATAATCGATTATCTCGAGCCATAATCGATTATCACGCTGACAGTTTCAAAAATAGAGTCGTTGGAGCATCCCATAACGGCCATAAACGACCATAAACGGCTAGTTTGTCCATTTTTCTTATAAAAAGCCCCCCATAATCGATTATTAGACACTCCTTTGCACCCAATTACTGCTGAAATCAAATCTAGAGCTCACATCTTCTTCATTTCCCTTCACCTTCTCAAAATCTCATTTTCCCATTCTTCCTCCATGGCTGACTCAAGAAGGCACCGTCGCAGAACAGCTGGAGCCTCCTCTTCTTCTCAACCACGTCTTGCAAACATAGATGGATGGATTTCAGATCAAGGGAAACACGCAGACTTTGTTAATTCTTGGCAAGAAAGGAAGATCATGGCGGTAAAGTTTATTCGTCTTGACTTTTTCCGCTTCTACGACTTTCAATTTCCAAACACTTTTGCTGAGCAGGGGTTAACGCATCTCACACACCAAATATTTCATTAATAATATAAACATCGTACATTGTTACAATCATCCATTTATGAGTAAAATGGTTCACACTGAAAATACATTATATTTTTACACAAATAAAAACACTCTTAATTTTTTTTTTCTTCTTAAAATTATCTTCATTTTTCTGCTGCTTCCTCCTTCACTTGAATTGGTTCAGATGTCGTTCCCTCATCTGCTCCCGTATAACAAAAACATTATACGATCATCGCAAAAATAAGATTTTTCCGGCACAAACAAACAAGTAAGGGTGAGCTACCATGCACAATTCAAAGAAAAGCATGACACTATTAATATACATAATACATTCACCATAAATTCTTGTAAGATGCAATTATTATACTAGACTCTATTATCCGGATATAATGTTGATGGAAGTCTCGGGTGGTCATGCACTTGTGGTGACATCTACAACACAGTTATGGCCAAAAATATAATATATCACATCACCCACAAGGTTAGTCCATTAACGTCTATGAACATAGACTAGGACCTCCTACTACTCTCACCACATAATACATCCTTCTCTAATTGAGATTGGAAAATTATTAGAGTTTTAGGATCACCACCAACAACAGGACCCTCAACATCAACATATACACTAATACCATGCCAATTTAGAGTCTCTCCCCGAGACTCATACTATATTTCAAATGCATAATTTCATATCAATCATCACAATAAACATTCATAATAAAATTCATACAAGATAATTATAAACAATTAACAATAATAAAATATTACTGTAAATGGTCATATAAGAATACAATATTTGACAATCATAAAAATAATCCTAATATAAAAATTCATGGGGAAACAAGAAGTTGAATCTGGCAGAGCCGGTTAGACAACTTCTAATCCATCCAAAAATACAATATAATTAAATAACAAGAACAATAACATGTATGGGGAAATAAGAAGTTGAATCTGGCAGAGCCGGTTAGACAACTTCTAATCCTTCCAAAAATGCAATAAAATAAATAAGTAAAGCAATAAATAGTTTGGGGAAACAAGAAGTTGAATCTGGCAGAGCCGGTTAGACAACTTCTAATCCTTCCAAAATGCAATAAAATAAATAAGTAAAGAAATAAAACGTTTGGGGAAACAAGAAGTTGAATCTGGCAGAGCCGGTTAGACAACTTCTAATCCTTCCAAAATACGATAAAAATAAACAAGGAAAGCAATAAAATGTTTGGGGAAACAATAAATTGAATCTGGCAGAGCCGGTTAGACAATTTCTAATCCTTCCAAAATACAAAAATAAACAACTAATAACATACAAATGGCATAACATAATCAATATCACGTTTTACAACTATCACACTTGGATATCAACACAAAAGCATACTCTCATTTAAATTCAAAATCATACAGAAACAAAATACTCCATATTCAAGATTTAAGATCAGACAAAAGCAAAATATAGCATATTCAAGACTCAAGATAATACAAAAGGAGATACTCAAGGTTAGCTCCCCTTACCTCTATTCCAGACTTAGTTTCCTCTTCTCAAACCGTTCTCCGGAAACTTCCAGAATTTCCCCTCTTCAACTAGAATTTCCTCCAACTCTCTTCTCTCACAATTTCTCTAGAATTTTGGTGCAAATCTTCAGCCTCCCCCCCTTGGCTATTTATAGCCAAAAAGTTTTTTTACTATTCATTTTTACTATTCATTTTTACTATTCACTTTCACTATTCATTTTTACTATTCAAATATTATTTTTTATTCACCATTCTTATCTCTGAATGATTAATTCTACGTGGAGTGTTCTCTTCCACAATTTATTTTAATATTTTTTTTTTAACTATTCACTATTCACTATTTACTATTTACTATTTACTATTCACTATTCACTTTTCTTAAAAAAAATCCTAAATAAGTTATCAAAAATTTGAAACTCTCCCTCTAGAATTACTATAATTTTATATCCAAAAATTTACATTTTTCTATCCATTAAAATTATTATTACTAATAAAATGCTAAAATTTACTATTATAAATATTTTTTCATGGGTCTTACAAATTAAGCTACCAAAATTTCTTATTAATCTTTCCACATTTTATAAACTTATATATTTTCCATTCACAAAGAAATTTATTACTACTAGTAATAAAATTATTATTATTAAAGTAAATATTTTTCATGGGTCTTACACTTTCCTTTACCATAGAAATAATCCTAAAATTCTCTTGATCATTAACTTTCAGGTTAACTTTTTCTGTGAAATTTTTTTCCCAGAAAAATTAACATTTTTCCATACAATATTATTACTTCAAATACTTTTTTTTCTTCTAAATCTGTATCAGTGATGTTTCAAACTTACTGTATTCAACTCTACCAAAAAACTTCAGTATTCCGCTCTAGCATACGTATTTAAAAGAAATAAAAAAATGTTAACTTAATTAAACTACTTTATATTTACCAGGATTTAGAAATTACTATAAATTATTTACTTTTTATATTTACATAATTAATTCAGTTTAACTCGCTATATCAAGACTTTAACTGCAATACAAACATTTAACACCAAAGCTGTCTTTATCAAACTGTATCGTACCCAAAAAGGAAATTTAGGAAACTAACCATTGAAATTAGTTAGCAATTAAATTGTCAATACTGATGTCATTGCTTTTTCTGAGGATGCAATCACCATGTACACACACTCAACCAACCCACTGATTATTTTGATTCTAACTTCAATCATTAATTCTTCATTCGTTGAAGTGTCAGATCATTAGTTCCATTCTACACGTCTTATTTTGGGGGAATTGTGGAAATTCAGAAAGTGGTCCCAAAATAAATCATAATTTTGTTACCTTTTATTCATAGTGATAAGGTGACAGAAATGAGAAACGAATTCTACAACAAATTTCCGTTTTATTCAGCACCGTATGCTAAAAACAAAATTGTTCCACGTAAATACAAGAGAATTCTCCTCCATAACCAAAAAAAAGCACAAATGCTGAAAGAACGGACCTACAAATCTGGAAAACCGTGACCACAGGTAATAATAATCATAGCATCATTTTTGCTATAAAAACTATACACCTCGTCGATATTCCAGTTGCTTTGTGTTCTCCAGCAAAATCTGCCAGCCAACAAAGAAACAGGATTTAAGCAGTGAAATTAATGTAAAACTTGTTTGGACTCCTCTTAGTATAATCACAAAAGTGTCAGCAGGTTCTTACTTCTCGAATGTAGTTTGCTATTGCTTTGCAGCCTTCGATTGCCAGTTGCATAACATTTTCCAAAATGTCAATTGGTAGTTTAGAATCCATCTATAGACAGTAACAACAGAAATTAGTGCAAATAAAATTAAACTAGGAGCTTTTCCATTCTAAACTACGGAATATGGCAGGGAGTGAACGAATGAAATAAGCTGGATGAGAAAAGAAAAGCATTGCATGCTTTTCATAATAATGATAGTAGTAAATTTCTGATTAAAACTTTGAAGGTTCACAATCTCAACCAGCCTTTACATAGTGGCACGTGTTCGAAACAAATTTAACTCCATAATATCAATCTAAGAATGGGAGCAATAAACTGACTGATAAACTGTCATTGGAAAAAATCTATGCCAGCCCCACCAAATGAAGTTACCCTCCCTCTCTGTTTTGTGGACCATACATGAATTTCATCCTATAATAAGGTGGCGGAAAGAATATATCAACTATATTTCTTCAGTCAAAATTTAAAGTATCAACAAAAGATCTGCAACTAAAAAAGTAAAAGATGCTGAACTGGAATTCCAAATAAAGAGTTACCAAGTATGATACTAGTGAAAATTAAGTTACACTTGATCAAACATTAACTCAGACTAAAAAGAAGATTTGTCATGACATAACTCCATCAAAGGGTACAACAGCAAATCACTCTATCAGGAACCTTCGTAAGAAGTATCTGTTGATTAAAAAACAACTGATATTTGAAAAAAGATTCATGTGTACAACAAACTATTAAGTTGTTAAATCTGAGGCGAGCTTAGATAAGCTTCTTTTGGGGATTTCCGAACATGCACCTATTCCCTCGAGTAATCAAGGGTTAAAACTCTACTGTTCTCTCCAAAATCTCTAATCACAAGAACAGTTTTTGAAGGAAGAGGAATTACAGCTTCAACACCACCAGACTCTTTACTACGTGAGTACCAATGACTGAGAGAGCAATAAAAAGTTTTCCTTTCTGTGGAACTAATTAACCTGAAGCAGTGTTACTTTATCCAACTTTGGCAAAATTCCTAGGGTTACATCAGGACCTCCAGCACTGTCTTCTACATAGTTCAAATCTGTACACATTCAGAAACCTTTAATAATTAGGGCAGCCCGTGCATCAGAAGTAGACAGAAACAAAACAGACATACCACACTTGTATTTAGCCAGTTCAAATTTAGAGTAAAAACAGATATATACCAAGCAGACTTGTGCTGTTAAGGTATCCGGCACTGCAGGATGTTACAAGATCACGCATAGGGATCCCAGCATCGGCAAGGGCCAAAGTTGCAGCATTTATACAAGCAGATCTAGTTCCTATAAAAGACATGTCAACATCACCCAAAATTAATGTACATATTAAATGAGTAAAGAGAGAAAATAAAATGGCAATGACAGAAGAGAATCACAAGATCCCATTATCAAGTCTTAGTTACCTCCATCTGCTTGGAGAACTTGGACATATATATCTATCTGCAAATTTAATAAGTAAAACATTAGGGAGGACTAGGGGAAAGCAAAGCACATGACAAAATAAGTTCTTAATGTGTAATAAAACCTGAGATCGAGGCAATAGATGTGTCAATATAGATGCTTCCATGGTTTGCCGAATAACCAGGGAAATTTCAGTTGATCTCCTGTAGAATGAGAACTTCAAATCACGTAGTAAAAAATAAGAAGTGATCCTATTATCCTTCTGTAAGAGAACCTTACAATGAGAACCATATTAAAACTATGAAGGAAAAGCAAAACAGGATAACATTTATATCTGCAAACATTGATGGTTAAGCCATTCAAAACTATTCAGTGAGTTTTGGCCAAAGATTACTCAAAAAAGTCAAAGCTTGCAAAAAAGATTAAAAATGAGAAAAGGCAGTAAAAGGGTGCATGGGGTTAAGCTTTTCATTGTTTTATGATACATAACCCATTGCTGAGCCTGTAGTCAGCTATATCAAAGGCATGGAGCAGCCAGCCCCAAAAACACTACAATACGTTAGTGGATAGCAAGATAGTTGTTACATAGAAAATTATGAATGCAAGATTAAAAAAAAAATTACACTGTATCACATGAACAAATGCAATATATATATATATATATATATATATATATATATATATATATATATTACTAATTAATAATCAAAATTTATACTCTAAAAGTCTAAACATGCATTACCACCATTGCTATTAAATTCTTACCTCAGTAAAAAGATCAAAAAGTCCAATTTACAAATTACAAGGCACTCTTAAGATAGATTCTACTAATGCAACATTCATTATCATCCTAGTAGTCTATGCTCCAATACCATTTTGATAAGTATAAAACTACGAATATATAAAAAATAAGTGAAAGGTCAAAAAGAATAGGAAGTTAAACAAAAGCAAGTAAATGAGCAAAACCTGTCACCCTTTGATTTCCTCATGCGATCTCCAGTGCTAAAATTAGCCATGCTGTACTCACACCGAACCTATAGACATACATTGCACATAAGCAACAATTAAGTTTTTGTTACAATTCATATAAATACAGACAACATAACTTAGAAAAAAAAAAACTACCAGAGCATGGTTGGTTATTTGGCTTCTATTTTGCACCTGAAATGCAGAGAAGTTACTAAAGAAAAACAGCAAATCATCTAAAGCTCAACTACAACATCAAAGTTTTTTAAATGTCTAAACCAACTAACACTGAAAAAGGATAGTTAACAATCCTTAAATTACATAGACAAATTTTCATTAGCGTTCGTTCAGTTGATGGTTTAATTAGCGTTCGGTCAGAGGTTGAATTAGTAGCGAGCGTCCATAAGTAATAACGAGCGTTCATGTTGGTGGCGTTCGGCCTTGGTTTAGTTGCGATTGTGAGTGTTCGGCCTTAAGTTTGTATTCTTAGGGTTGAATCTTAAGCGTCCGGTCTTGATATTGGTTAGTGATCGCTAGCGCTCGGTCTTCATGTTTGATCGTTGAGCGTTCGTCCAAACAAAGTCCGCCCAAGGGATTTTGACGTTCGTTCAAACAGTGTCCGACCAATGGGTTTTGGACGTTCGTTCAAACAGTGTCCTCCCAAGGGCTCTTGGCGCTCGTCCAAATAGTGTTCGTCCAGTGGTGATATTTTCTGTTATGTTTTCTCTCATTCCAATAAGTTATGTTATTTAAATATTTCGGTTACAATTTATGAATGCATCTTCATGTGATCCAGATTGGTTGAAAGTGTATGGTTATAAGTGGTTTATGATGTACATTGTTGATCCAAAAGGAATATCATAAGATTTAAAATGGTAGGATTGAATCAGAAATTTAGATCTCTCGGTGGGATCAGTTAGTGTATTGAATGAATGTAAGAGGCTTCCATATGGGGGTTATCCCTAACACTCCAACGGTCTTTCATTCTCACTTAGAGAGGATTGACGCGTGTGGTGGGAGTAGTGGGAGGTCCTAGGGTAGACGCTATCACTGGAGGTCTATTCCGCGGTAACGGACTAGCCTTGTGTATGGTCGGGTGGAACCCCTCGGCAATGGCTTTGCAAAGCAGTAGAGGCCATCACAAGTGCACAACCCGCCCCAGCTCTACATACATTCTATGTCCGGACGTGTCTAGAGTCTTAACATGATAGGATGCTTGTCTTGATGAGTTTTATGAAATGAATGCTTATGTTTATGATGACTAAGGTGTTTATATGTGTATGGATATTCTGGTAACTGCTAGATTGATTGAAAATGAATTGTATGTGTTGCATGTGTTTGCCTTTCCCCTTGCGATGATCATCCAATCCTTTGGATGTGAGCAGTAGGTGATGATGTACCTTTGGAGCAAGCTTTGGAAGTTGAGGAAGACCCAGCCCCTAGTGCTTAGGATTTCTACTAGCTAAACAACTCTTTATTTTGAAAGACTTCTAGCCTTCATTTTAGCATGATCTGTGTTTTGGAGAATTATGAACTTGTACTTAAGTTTTAAAGTTTCCCAGCCAGACTTGGATAACTGTACTCCTTAATTCTATCTATTGTGTACTCTTAACTGCTTTCTATTATTATAATCGCTGCATTCTACATATATACATTGTTATATATTTTGGGATGTCAGCATGTGACACCCGGGCACTGATGAGAGTGCGGGGAGTGACGCCGGTGCAGGTAGCATGGTGCAGGGGGCACAGACAAGGAGCGGCTCCTGGCAAGGCTTCCGGTGGAAGGGGTACATGGATGAATCGAACATACACCGGAATGAGAGGGATCTGGAGACTATATAGGTATGGGACTATACGATTGAAGGATAGCTTAAAGGAATTGATTTGACTACTCATATCACCAAATGCATTTGCTTTTCGGTTGCCCGACTCATAAGAACTCCATGGTTAAGCGTGCTTAGCCTAGAGTAATTCTAGGAAGGGTGACCTTCTGGGAAGTTTTCCCGGAAAGTGTGCGAGTGAGGACAAAGCACACTAGAAAGCCTAGTGGTGATCTGTGGGGGCAATCTACCGGTGTCCCTACCCTTTTAAACATTTAAGTTTGCTCTTAATCTTACTGCAAGCAAAGAAAAAGAGGAAAGTACACCACGGACAGAAAGATATTGTAAAGGGGTGGTTCTCGAAGCAAATTCAATCTGCATACTGTTATTATTTTTATTTTATTCTAGCACTCCCCGAATTTCAACAAATTTCTAAAGGAGAATGAGCAGGCTTTTAGTTTAATAGTTACAGAGGAAAGATTTGGGTCAATTATATATGAGAAGGACAGTGTTCCCTTCCCACTTAATAAACTAACAACACATAGCAATGATTTTAGTGACTCGGTTATGCTATAGATCAATTTTATGGTTGAGTGGTATGCAAGTTCAAGATGCAGGATTTTTAAGAAGAGTTTTTGTGAGATCGATACAAAGGGCAAGGAAGGGTTATAAGTTTGATTGAGAGAACGATATAGTATAGGAGTAATTGGTTATCAAGATGTTCAATGTTTGAAGCTTATACAAAGCTGTCGTAAACTCCATTTTTCTTGGTTGTAAATGTTGAATTGATTAAATTAGAAAAGCATAGCAACTTTTACGAGTTTAACAGAAAATAGGGATTGGGTGGTGAGTGGTGACACTACAAGGCACTACACATGACAACGCAAACATTGAAAGGGTTTGAACTTTGATGACCAGAGAGAGAGAAAAGGAAAAGTACCTGACTGACGGCGAGATTTGCCGGTGGCTGTTACGCTCTGTGTGGCGACGGCAAGAACGGAAGTTGGTCCGCGCACTGCAAACGAGCCTAGTCTAGGCAGGGTTCCGCTGTTCGGTGTTTAAATTTGATTTTTCTAGAAAAAAAAATAGGACCTATTAAACCTATTTAGTGACCTATTTAAAATCAAACATTTGCAGAATACTATTTGGACGAGCACTGTTCACCGAGCACAATGGACGAACGTTACTGAACGAACACTACCTTCCAACCACTAGGCCGAACACTATTTGGACGTACGTTCGTTATCAATCAACAGGCCGAACGCTGTTGGACGAACGTTATCAAATCCTACACTATCAGGCCAAACGCTAAACCATCGAACACCAGTACTAAATTCAATACTTGGACGAACGCGCAACGCTTGGAACCTAAGAATACTACTCAAGGTCGAACGCTCAACATTGCTATCCGAACAGGTTTAAACAAGTGACCTATTAAACCTATTTAGTGACCTATTTAAACACCGAACAGCGGAACCCTGCCTAGACTAGGCTCGTTTGCAGTGCGCGGACCAACTTCCGTTCTCGCCGTCGCCACACAGAGCGTAACAGCCACCGTCAAATCTCGCCGTCAGTCAGGTACTTTTCCTTTTCTCTCTCTCTGGTCATCAAAGTTCAAACCCTTTCTTCAAATGCGTTGTTATTTTGTTGTTTGCTGATTTCTAATATTTATTTCTGCAATATTATTTACCTAGTGCCCCACTTATTGGGTAAATGTTTGTTGTTGTCTATATGATATTCATTCAAAGTTCAGATTGCTTGATTTTTTGTAACCTTGTTTTCATCCTAATCTTTACAGAGCAACTGGAGTTTGTTCGGTATGTTTTCAATTGAGCAGTGTTATTAATTCGAACTGCTCTCTCACTCATCTCACTGCATGACCCACAAACTACTTGAGCCAACACAAACTTTTAAATGGCTCAGATTCATCAAAATCTCACCATTTTGTTTTAATAACTTTAGTAGAAAATATCATTTTTTTTGGAAGCCAAGAATATAAAGCAAATAAAAACAAAATCCAGCTGCTTATGTCTCATCTTTGTCTCCCTTTTGTCTCTGCCATAGATTGACCTGAGGATGGAATACGTCAGGCCAGAAGGACTTCGACTGGATGGTCGCAGACCCATGGAGGTACAGCTATTATTTTTTTCTTGGGCTTTTTTTTTCCTCCTTTTTTCTTCACTTAATATTCATTCCAAAAAAGGTTCCTTTAGATCTTTCAAGAATACTCATGAAGCGTATGAAATGCGGAGTATTAATAAATAATAATATCCTACATGAATTCTTACATAGTCATGAATTACTGAAGCTTTATGTTAATTAGTATATATAAGATCTACAGATAGTTCTGCATATGGGTTATACATAGATGAGCCATGCCATGGGTAATGGAAATGTGTAAGGGCACATTTTGAACTGCAAAAAAGCATATAAACAGATTAGAAGCAGTCAATAACCTTAGTTCTGATAAACATTAAAACCTATCATGATGGACGAATGCTCGAGGAGAGGTCGATTGAAGCTGCGCGAATACAAACCGGACCTCCTCGAAGCTTCTCCGACGAAGAATACGCAACAGAAAATGACAAAAACAGAGGGTTAAACTCGATAGAAACCCTAGAAATGGAAGGAAACCCAATATGAACCGATTAATCGGTTCAAAATGAAGATTGAACGGTGGAAAAGGTTTGGAACGAATCAAAAGTAATTTTAATCGGCCAGAGAAAATGATGAAGGATGAAGAAACCCTAGACAAATGTGCAGATGATTTGGTGACAGTGGAAGAAAGATGAAGAAACTTGTGAATCTGATACTTACGGAGGAGAAGAGATGGATTTGTGATGAAGAATGGCTGGCGACGAGGAAACTCTTGAGTGGAAGAACGAGATGTGGTTCTGCGAGATGGAGAAAAAGCTCTCACGAAAGAGAGAATGTGGTTGTGCGTGTCTGATGTGTGAGAAGAAAAGCAAATGATGTGGAATGAGGGAGCGGACACGTGGCTGAAGAAGGAATTGAAAAACGCTGACGCATGCGAGGTGGCAGCGAAGGAGAGGTGGCGTGGAGGAATGAGTAGCACCGTGGAATTTTGGAGAAATGGAAAAATGAGAGTGTGCTTGGAAGGTGGCTAGAGGGAGTCTTTGGACTCTCTAGCCTATGACTTTCAAGAGAGAATTATTCTGATTTCAGAAATATAATTCTCATTCAGCTCAAAAGTGACAATACAATAGAGCTGGGTATTTATCTTGAGTTAGTTGTTTTCTTAAAGATAAGAATAACTCAAGATTTGAATTGTCATATTTTGAAAATGTTTTCATAACAATTGGTTTGAAAGAGAAGTCAAAAATTGAAAAGTAATCAATTATTGGAAAAGAAGTAAAGATTTGGAAACCTTCCCTTTTTTGTTCCACAGTCTTTGAAAGAATAGGATTTGTCATCAGTAACAATTTCTCCTTTTCTTTCTTCTCTCTTTCTTGCATTTCTCTCTTTTCTTCTTCTTTTCTCTCTTCTTCTCTTCTTAATTCCTCTCTTCTTCTCTCTTTTCTTTTCTCTATTTCTTCTCTTCTTAATTTCTCTCTTTTTCTCTCTTCTCTTTTCTCTATTTCTTCTCTCTCTCTCTTCTCTTCTTCTTTCCTTTCTTCCTTTTCTTTTCTCTCAATCTCTCTTTCTCTTTTCTTATCCTTGATCTCCTTATGTCTTGCCCCAAATTCTAATTCTCTACGAAGAAACCCATGATCATTTAAACTCTCAAGAAATAATTTTCCATCATTAATGCAATCCCTAATTAGTTCTAGGTTTCTTTTAATGCTTGAAGGCACAAACTTTCTTCTCATGCAAGCTTTTAAATCATGCCAATCATGGAGGACTTTCTACCTTTCCTAACATGATATTGTCTTTCATCCCACCACTCACTTGCATTTTCTTCTAACTTAGAGAGATATATACTAAGAACATAATATTCACTCTCTTCACAAAACCAAGGATTTATTTTATCAATTTCTTTTTCCCAAGCTAGGTATGTTAATGCACCTATATCTTTACCAAAGGATGGAAGATTCCTAGCTTGTTTAAACATTTCATCAACTTTATCTAACCTAGAAGACCTATATGAACCATAAGAAGACATCTTTGTTTTTAAAAGTTTTCTTAATCTAAAGGGTTCAAAACTTTCACTTAGACAAGTCCCAGGTAAGAGAGGTGAGCTAAAGAGCTGCTTAAGTACCAAATCTTGCCTTGCCAGAAATGTCTTAGGCTACTAACTAATTACCCCTTAAACTAAAATCACCTTTAGAAACAAAGTACACAACTCAAACAATTAAGCACAAATAAAAGACTAGACTCTCGGACTCTAATGTGAAAAGGCTTAGAGTTTAATCCCTTTTAGCCTAATCAACCCTAAACGTGAACACAAAATCAAAGAAACAAAAACACTAAAGAAACCAGCGGACTCTAATGACCCCTACGAGATACACAAATTAAGTCAATATTAAAGTCTACTCCTATGGTGAAGCTTGTAGCTTTGGCTAACAAGACACATTCACCTGTCTAGCTATGCTAAAAATAAAAGCAAATAAAGTTGCCAAGAGTTTGAAAGAGCACCAAGGACTCTTCCTAAACACTTGGACTTTATAAAAGGCCCTTTTACAAAACAAAAGCTAAAGCTAACAGTAGGCTAACACAAGCCTATTACAAACAAATTGAAGAAAATAATTACAAAAGAAAAACTATACTAGGCTGCTACGGTCCTGGTCCTGGTCCACTTCATTCATTTTGATGCCAAGTCCTTGTGCCAAAAAAAAATGTACACTCCTGTTGCTGGTTCGGCTAGCTTTGGCCCCTTTTCTAGCTTCTGGTTTATCCTATAATCACAAATCACAATTGGAATCAATGTGCCTTATCTACACACAGATATCAAAAGGATTAAATTCACACAATATAAAAGATTCTTCCCTTTTCTCCTAGTCTCGTACACTTGATGCAGCTATATAAATTTCTGTTGCTCTCAAATGACAAACTGCAATCAAAGATTCACAATCAATTCAGCAGAGTAACCATCAATGCTATCAATTTCCAGCTAAGACAGAAACAATTAAGTAATCCAGAGGCAACAAAATTAAACAACTCCCCTAATTAAATGGTTGGTCTATCTTGCTGTAAACTCTACTGATATTCTGCTACTGCTTAAAATTCTTGACTCCAAATGTTTATCAACTCTGCACACAACAACATCAAACCAGATTCCAATTCAGCAAATCACATCATCCAACAAATTGCAAGCTATAACACAAACAGTTAAACAAATAGAAGTAATATAGCTAAGAAACTTCCCTGATTAATGTTATTTCTAGTTGTTGGTTTTAGTGGACTTTGTTGTAGGTTCTTCCTTGTGCTCAACAAATCAGCAGATTCATTCTTCACTTTTTCCCTGCACTGATTCGTTTCAGATCTGCTCACAGAAATTGCACCAACTCTAGCAAAAATACACAAGGACATAGATATTAAACCAGATGCAATGGGTGTAATTCAAAGCTGAACTAAACTGATTTAAACAACCATTCAATTCTAATTTAAATTCTGATCAATCCAATGGGTAAAAGAATTATGTGCTTAATTCAACCACAACGTCAGAATTGGAAAGTAAGTGCTTTAGTCACTTCTTCAAATGGAATGATGCTTTGGCAGTTAAAACAAGTTCATGCACAAGACTAATTACTCCAAGCAAATCAATTCATGCATAAATCAGTCCATGAATAACTAACTAGGTGGCATGCAAGGTATTCAATCAATCAATCTGAATAAAACTGAAATCTGCATGTGATTAATACCAGGAAAATATTTTCTATATGCATTTGGAAAAATTGATCTCAACAACGAAAGAATGATGGTGCTAATAAGTATTCAACAGATTTCAACAATTGTAAGCAAACCATGAAATCAGTAATCACATTCAGACATATAATATCTCAATGATTTCAGCAAGCAGTTTATAATCCAAAATGAATGCAATGTCAGTTTAAGCAAACCACAACTGATCCAATCTAATTGATCCAATTTCTTTTCCTGCACAATGAACAATCACAAAACAGTTAGATTAACAATGAATTCTCTATTTCAAAGTGCCAAGGAATTAGGCCAAATCAGCCTTACAAAACTCACAACACTCAGGCTTCTTTTTAAAAGCTTAAAGCACTCAAAATGTAAAGGTTTGGAAGGGAGATTCTCCCTTGGCAGTACACAGCTGGAGAGTATTCCAGACCACCACCACCTAAAATGCTACCAAGCACACAAACCTTCTTTCAATTTCCAGAAATCCAGAGTGAAAAAGCTTCTCAAGTAGTAAAGAAATGGCTAGGCAAAGATCAAAGTAATGGACAGACAGGTAGAACAGAACAGGACAACCACTAAAGCAAAAGAATTTACAGCACAACAGAGAAACTGACTCAAGATCAGATTATGAAAGCAAACAAAGCTCAAATTAGAACAGCTGAACAGATTTTACATGTAATGTAGACAAAACTAAGACATTCAACAATGACAAGCAAGAAACAAAGCTTTTGATCACAGTAAGCACTCAAACAGGATCCTAAGATCAGTTCTAGAGTAGATTTCAAAAGCAATAAAAGATCAAGAACAAATTGCAGAATTTTTGTAAACAAATGTTCAAACTGATTCACTTTATTTCAAACTTGTAGTGCAGCAAATAACATTGTTAATTTCAGCCTTATGCATTGTTTTACAATGAAATCAGTAGAATCAACTCCAATTACAAGTGTTACTGCTAGGTTCAAATTCAAATCACAGATTTAGTGGTTGTTTTGTACAAGATTACAAGTACTGCTGATGTGATGCAGATTTTTGTGGACTTAATCATCAACCACTTACAAATTTTAAGCCAGAACAACTTTGACACAAAGGTGCAGTAACACAAGTCAAATCAAATTTAATTCTGCAGAAAAGAAATTAAAGCACTCAGACACAATGACTCTAGGATGTACTGATGTTAGAACTTAGTAATGATCTAATACTAAGTAGAACAAACACACACTCAAAACATTAACACAGACTTCAAAGAAAAACCAGTTCGGTGTAGCTGGCCAAATGAAAGACTGATGCTGCTGTAAGCATCTTGCACCCAAGCTCAATGCAACATTTCATAGCTTAATTGGTGTGCATTTGCTATCCACAAGCAGATTCAACTTTCAGCTCACAGAATTTCAAAAGTGCAATACAAATTACATGTAATGGTCAGCATCAAAAACTCAAGACAGCTTCAGATAAATGAAATGAAATTAAACTGCTGTTGAAGTCTGCATCAAGCTCATTCAATTGAATGTCACTGCTTATGATGATGAACAGATCTTACTCAAAGCAAAAAAAACTCAATTGAATCACAGTTAAACTCAGATTTAATTGACAATTAAAACAAAATAACATGACATAGACAAAACAGAAATGGATTTAGAAATTAAAATACTCAAACAAAGACTTGCACCGAAATAAAATGAAATAATACTCATATAATGACTCAAAGGCACAGAACAAGAAAGCTTAAACAAATAAGTAACACTCAACTTGAAAACCTAAACGCAGAAATTGAGATCCAAGAACGAACAAACATATTTGAATCTCATACAGAAAAAACAACACATACTGAAACTGAATCAAGGCAAAACACTTTGAGAATTCCATGACGAACAAAAGTTAAACACAAGACAGTAAAGAAATTAACTAAGAACGCGAAAATGGAAGAATAAACTCAGAATCAAGACAGAATCAAAACACAAAACTAGAACAAAGACAGAGACACGAATCAAACTGAAACAAGAATCGAAACAACTCAATAATGGAAGAAAACTCAGAACAGAGACGAACCGAGATACTTACCTCTGAAGCGTGTTCGAACCTGGCTCTGATACCACTTGATGGACGAACGCCCGAGGAGAGGTCGATTGAAGCTGCGCGAATACAAACCGGACCTCCTCGAAGCTTCTCCAACAAAGAATACGCAGCGGAAAATGACAAAAACAGAGGGTTAAACTCGATAGAAACCCTAGAAATGGAAGGAAACCCAATATGAACCGATTAATCGGTTCAAAATGAAGATTGAACGGTGGAAAAGGTTTGGAACGAATCAAAAGTAATTTTAATCGGCTAAAATCAGAGAAAATGATGAAGGATGAAGAAACCCTAGACAAATGTGCAGATGATTTGGTGACAGTGGAAGAAAGATGAAGAAACTTGTGAATCTGATACTTACGGAGGAGAAGAGATGGATTTGTGATGAAGAATGGCTGGCGACGAGGAAACTCTTGAGTGGAAGAACGAGATGTGGTTCTGCGAGATGGAGAAAAAGCTCTCACGAAAGAGAGAATGTGGCTGTGCGTGTCTGATGTGTGAGAAGAAAAGCAAATGATGTGGAATGAGGGAGCGGACGCGTGGCTGAAGAAGGAATTGAAAAACGCTGACGCATGCGAGGTGGCAGCGAAGGAGAGGTGGCGTGGAGGAATGAGTAGCACCGTGGAATTTTGGAGAAATGGAAAAATAGAGTGTGCTTGGAAGGTGGCTAGAGGAAGTCTTTGGACTCTCTAGCCTATGACTTTCAAGAGAGAATTATTCAGATTTCAGAAATATAATTCTCATTCAGCTCAAAAGTGACAATACAATAGAGGAGCTGGGTATTTATAGTAACCCATGCTCCTTAAGAGCTAAACTATAAAAAGTAAAAAAATACAAAAAGAGGACTACGTCAAGTACGATTCCATCATATCACTTAAAAGCTACAAATGTTGTAGTTTGCCAAATGATAAAAGTAAGAAAATGGAGGGTTCTAACCCTAAGGATGTCTAACCAACCTTTTTTAGTGAGATATATGAACTTGGTCCTATGACAAAATGAGCTAATTGAAAGCAGCATTTTAAGGTCTGTCCTATGGAATTCAGTCCTATTTAACAGCTGTGATTTGGACATGATTTTGGGATTCGACTATTTAAAATGAGGAGATGCACTTTAGAGGATAAGGTGAAGTTATTACTATTTATTAAAAATTTAGTATTTAAGAGTGTGATAAAATATATGTACATGTATAAGAAACTATGAAGTTATTAAAATCTCAATGACTATTACTGCAGTTTATCCTCTAAAGTGTTATTCCTTCACTGTAGAGGATCTAAATCTATGATTTTATATTTCTTTCTCTACTGATCTTTTGCCTTTAACTTTTTCTCCTCTCTTTATGGTATATTGTAGATGCGACAAATTGGTGCAGAAATTGGTGCTGTATCCAAAGCAGATGGGTAAATGAATTTTAGCTTTTTAGAAAATTAAGTTGTGATATCATTTGAAGCATTTGACCATAAAGTTTTTTTATTTTGAAAACAGTTCTGCCATGTTTGAGATGGGTAATACAAAAGTTATTGCTGCCGTCTATGGCCCTAGAGAGGTACTGTTTAATTATTTACCTTGCTAATGAAAATTTGTCTATGTAATTTAAGGATTGTTAACTATCCTTTTTCAGTGTTAGTTGGTTTAGACATTTAAAAAACTTTGATGTTGTAGTTGAGCTTTAGATGATTTGCTGTTTTTCTTTAGTAACTTCTCTGCATTTCAGGTGCAAAATAGAAGCCAAATAACCAACCATGCTCTGGTAGTTTTTTTTTTCTAAGTTATGTTGTCTGTATTTATATGAATTGTAACAAAAACTTAATTGTTGCTTATGTGCAATGTATGTCTATAGGTTCGGTGTGAGTACAGCATGGCTAATTTTAGCACTGGAGATCGCATGAGGAAATCAAAGGGTGACAGGTTTTGCTCATTTACTTGCTTTTGTTTAACTTCCTATTCTTTTTGACCTTTCACTTATTTTTTATATATTCGTAGTTTTATACTTATCAAAATGGTATTGGAGCATAGACTACTAGGATGATAGTGAATGTTGCATTAGTAGAATCTATCTTAAGAGTGCCTTGTAATTTGTAAATTGGACTTTTTGATCTTTTTACTGAGGTAAGAATTTAATAGCAATGGTGGTAATGCATGTTTAGACTTTTAGAGTATAAATTTTGATTATTAATTAGTAATATATATATTATTAATTAGTAATATATATATATATATATATATATATATATATATATTGCATTTGTTCATGTGATACAGTATAATTTTTTTTTTAATCTTGCATTCATAATTTTCTATGTAACAACTATCTTGCTATCCACTAACGTATTGTAGTGTTTTTGGGGCTGGCTGCTCCATGCCTTTGATATAGCTGACTACAGGCTCAGCAATGGGTTATGTATCATAAAACAATGAAAAGCTTAACCCCATGCACCCTTTTACTGCCTTTTCTCACTTTTAATCTTTTTTGCAAGCTTTGACTTTTTTGAGTAATCTTTGGCCAAAACTCACTGAATAGTTTTGAATGGCTTAACCATCAATGTTTGCAGATATAAATGTTATCCTGTTTTGCTTTTCCTTCATAGTTTTAATATGGTTCTCATTGTAAGGTTCTCTTACAGAAGGATAATAGGATCACTTCTTATTTTTTACTACGTGATTTGAAGTTCTCATTCTACAGGAGATCAACTGAAATTTCCCTGGTTATTCGGCAAACCATGGAAGCATCTATATTGACACATCTATTGCCTCGATCTCAGGTTTTATTACACATTAAGAACTTATTTTGTCATGTGCTTTGCTTTCCCCTAGTCCTCCCTAATGTTTTATTTATTAAATTTGCAGATAGATATATATGTCCAAGTTCTCCAAGCAGATGGAGGTAACTAAGACTTGATAATGGGATCTTGTGATTCTTTTCTGTCATTGCCATTTTATTTTCTCTCTTTACTCATTTAATATGTACATTAATTTTGGGTGATGTTGACATGTCTTTTATAGGAACTAGATCTGCTTGTATAAATGCTGCAACTTTGGCCCTTGCCGATGCTGGGATCCCTATGCGTGATCTTGTAACATCCTGCAGTGTCGGATACCTTAACAGCACAAGTCTGCTTGGTATATATCTGTTTTTACTCTAAATTTGAACTGGCTAAATACAAGTGTGGTATGTCTGTTTTGTTTCTGTCTACTTCTGATGCACGGGCTGCCCTAATTATTAAAGGTTTCTGAATGTGTACAGATTTGAACTATGTAGAAGACAATGCTGGAGGTCCTGATGTAACCTTAGGAATTCTGCCAAAGTTGGATAAAGTAACACTGCTTCAGGTTAATTCATGTCTTGTTATTTTCTCTGTATCTATTGTGTAGTCAACCAGGTAAATTAGTTCAACAGAAAGGAAAACTTTTTATTGCTCTCTCAGTCATTGGTACTCACGTAGTAAAGAGTCTGGTGGTGTTGAAGCTGTAATTCCTCTTCCTTCAAAAACTGTTCTTGTTATTAGAGATTTTGGAGAGAACAGTAGAGTTTTAACCCTTGATTACTCGAGGGAATAGGTGCATGTTCGGAAATCCCCAAAAGAAGCTTATCTAAGCTCTCCTCAGATTTAACAACTTAATAGTTTGCTGTACACATGAATCTTTTTTCAAATATCAATTGTTTTTTAATCAACAGATACTTCTTACGAAGGTTCCTGATAGAGTGATTTGCTGTTGTACCCTTTGATGGAGTTATGTCATGACAAATCTTCTTTTTAGTCTGAGTTAATGTTTGATCAAGTGTAACTTAATTTTCACTAGTATCATACTTGGTAACTCTTTATTTGGAATTCCAGTTCAGCATCTTTTACTTTTTTAGTTGCAGATCTTTTGTTGATACTTTAAATTTTGACTGAAGAAATATAGTTGATATATTCTTTCCGCCACCTTATTATAGGATGAAATTCATGTATGGTCCACAAAACAGAGAGGGAGGGTAACTTCATTTGGTGGGGCTGGCATAGATTTTTTCCAATGACAGTTTATCAGTCAGTTTATTGCTCCCATTCTTAGATTGATATTATGGAGTTAAATTTGTTTCGAACACGTGCCACTATGTAAAGGCTGGTTGAGATTGTGAACCTTCAAAGTTTTAATCAGAAATTTACTACTATCATTATTATGAAAAGCATGCAATGCTTTTCTTTTCTCATCCAGCTTATTTCATTCGTTCACTCCCTGCCATATTCCGTAGTTTAGAATGGAAAAGCTCCTAGTTTAATTTTATTTGCACTAATTTCTGTTGTTACTGTCTATAGATGGATTCTAAACTACCAATTGACATTTTGGAAAATGTTATGCAACTGGCAATCGAAGGCTGCAAAGCAATAGCAAACTACATTCGAGAAGTAAGAACCTGCTGACACTTTTGTGATTATACTAAGAGGAGTCCAAACAAGTTTTACATTAATTTCACTGCTTAAATCCTGTTTCTTTGTTGGCTGGCAGATTTTGCTGGAGAACACAAAGCAACTGGAATATCGACGAGGTGTATAGTTTTTATAGCAAAAATGATGCTATGATTATTATTACCTGTGGTCACGGTTTTCCAGATTTGTAGGTCCGTTCTTTCAGCATTTGTGCTTTTTTTTGGTTATGGAGGAGAATTCTCTTGTATTTACGTGGAACAATTTTGTTTTTAGCATACGGTGCTGAATAAAACGGAAATTTGTTGTAGAATTCGTTTCTCATTTCTGTCACCTTATCACTATGAATAAAAGGTAACAAAATTATGATTTATTTTGGGACCACTTTCTGAATTTCCACAATTCCCCCAAAATAAGACGTGTAGAATGGAACTAATGATCTGACACTTCAACGAATGAAGAATTAATGATTGAAGTTAGAATCAAAATAATCAGTGGGTTGGTTGAGTGTGTGTACATGGTGATTGCATCCTCAGAAAAAGCAATGACATCAGTATTGACAATTTAATTGCTAACTAATTTCAATGGTTAGTTTCCTAAATTTCCTTTTTGGGTACGATACAGTTTGATAAAGACAGCTTTGGTGTTAAATGTTTGTATTGCAGTTAAAGTCTTGATATAGCGAGTTAAACTAATTAATTATGTAAATATAAAAAGTAAATAATTTATAGTAATTTCTAAATCCTGGTAAATATAAAGTAGTTTAATTAAGTTAACATTTTTTTATTTCTTTTAAATACGTATGCTAGAGCGGAATACTGAAGTTTTTTGGTAGAGTTGAATACAGTAAGTTTGAAACATCACTGATACAGATTTAGAAGAAAAAAAAGTATTTGAAGTAATAATATTGTATGGAAAAATGTTAATTTTTCTGGGAAAAAAATTTCACAGAAAAAGTTAACCTGAAAGTTAATGATCAAGAAAATTTTAGGATTATTTCTATGGTAAAGGAAAGTATTTTGGTGGTTGAGTTTGTTTTCAACTAATACCAGACTTCATTAAAAAATATATTATAATACTAACTATTTATAAAAATAAGTTTGAAGTTATGAGAATTATGACTGGAGAGTGATATAACGAGAATATAATTGAACACAAAAATTTTACCTCTTAAAAGAAACCACTGGTAAATGATGAAAAAATTAAGATAATTATAAGTGCAGATGAACATATGAAGCTCAGTTGGAAAAAAGTAAATACCGATTCATAGTTTGAATAACCAACCGCAATGTCTCGAATCTCAGCAACTTCAACCTTTTAATGCACAGCCCATCGGTCCCATTTGTACAAAGCAGGAGAAGTGCTATTGCTTTTTGACGCACCACTTTTGACCCACTTTATTGAATACAGACATGAATTCAATTACATCACAGTCAACATCAGAATTCTTGACAATGTCATTCAATTGTAAACATCATTTATAATAAAAATATTGACTTCTAGATTACTTTAAAAGCCATTTATAGCATAATTCAGCCAACTAACCATGAAATAAAAACAGTGATAGTATACAAAATTTATGTGAAGGTTATTGAATTATGCACGTATCACTGTAAAATGGAAAATGCCAAAAAAAGATGCATGATCACATTGTCCACTAATCACTCGTTTTATCTCTGTCATGAGAGGCAGATCATAGCCGTAACCATCCAATATAAGCAAATTGGAACACCAAAGCTAAATTATCCATGCCGTGGAACATATCATCAAATCCATGGAGAGAATAAACTCGGCACCAACTCAACAAATCTAATGCTTAAAGAAGGAGCATCCATAGCAGAACAGAAGGAACCAACTGACTAATGACCTGGTAACACTTGAAAGCCATTCTCACAAAAAACATAGGCCTCTATAAAGCACTATTTCTAGCCTAAGATCATAACAACATAAAACCTGACACTCCTACTGAACAGCACTATTTCTACAACTAGATGCTGCTACATTGCTGGATGTAGTAGCAGCATTAACTCAGACCCATTTTGTACAATTCCTCAAAGACCACTTCTGTCAAGACCAAGACGGTCACTGCAAAAACTTGATGGCACAACTGATAGCTGCAGCCGACCGGTCCATTCCTCTCCCGGCTTCAAGCTCACCGGTTTCTCTATCACCGCCCCGTCAACACAAAGCATCTGTTTGTACTCTTCATCACCAAAATCTACCATGGATTTTGATTTCTTTTCCCATGGATTCCACACAGCTGAACACACCATAAAAGTTAAGATGAAAAGGACTGATTTTATATTTTCTACAACTCGAAACCTTATCTACGTTTGTATTTTGTTTGTGGAAAAAATTTGCTACTTAGAGCTTACCAACATCAGGGAGACCTTCCTTCCTTATAACAAATGTTCGCTTCTTCTCATGATCTAGCACTGCAATTATGTTTGGAGAGCTAAGATAAACTCGATCCGCCTACCATGAAGGAAGTATGGATATTAAAAACATCTTCATTAGCCTTCATTGTGTCAAAACCAAAAGACTTTAGTAGTGGATACTGTGTGTGATTGACAAAACTGCAGCATAGGCCAGGAATATAGTGCTCTATTTATCTCAACCTGAAGTAATAGCTTAAATTGCAGCATGGAACTATAAATGTCTACATTTTGTTAACATCAATATAACCTAGAAGGGTTTACCTCAGATTCAAATGTTATTGCATCTCCTTGTTCAGTAAATCGTTCTTTTTTGAAAAGGTTGTCTAGGTAGTCCAGTGTCTCCAGACCTTCAATCCTTATCTCACTATAAAAATTGTTAATGTGACGTTAATAATGATTGTCAATCTTAAAATAAAATTTCCTGTTCTAAAACAATCAAAAGAGAGGTAGTTCAAGTAAAAATATGTAAACAAGAATCTATATAGGTAACAAGCATTGCAAACAGTAGTTTGCTTCAAATGCTTACAAATTCTATAGGCTGTGTAAGAACTTTGTACTTTCATTACGACTGATCACTTGTTTACATATTTCCCGATAACTGACATGAATAAAACTCATAATTCCAGTATTCGGAGAAGAATCCACCTAATATATAGAGTATCCATGCTAGTTTCAAATGATTAGAGTGTAAGTTGTTATTAGTTTCTAAAGAAGAGAAACAGTCCTCTAAGATCTGCTTGAATGTTAAAATCCCACAATTTAAAGCATTCAGCAAATGCAGAAATTACACGTTTCAGAACAAAAACCAAATATATTTGTCTACTATAAATATTGAACAAGGAAGTACCATTAGTGCTAATAAAACTCCGATCAAGTGTTCAGCAATCAATTTACTATGGAAAAGAAAAATGATGGTTGGACATCATCCCACACACTCAGAAAAGGGAATGCAGACCAAGTACAACAAAGAATTATCCATACCTAATGTCAGAAACCAATAAGTATGTGTGATCCGCGAATGAGAAACTAAATGGCTTGCCATTTATATTCCTGACTCTAGATATCAAAGTCAGGTCCCCATCTGCTGCAAGAGACACCCGAAGACGGAATTCAATACTGGTACAATTATTAAACAATCGTTAGATTACTACTGCTTGAAATTTACTGCCAAACACAGGAAAAAGTAATATCGAGTGCATATATGCCAGATTCAAATTATCAAACACATGGAGAGTGGATATCCCTGTTATACTGTCACATCATGCTATTCATACCTGTGTGGCCAGCACTTCATATCTTCTTCAGATGATTTTAGCACCAGGTCAATGAAGGATTTCCCACTGGAGTCATTCCCAGGAAGAGGAGGAGGGTTTTCATCAATTGCCCACATTCTATTTCTTGCAAAACCATGCTGCTCCAGCGATCCACAGTTTCCAAACTGTGAAACAAATTCAGCTCAAGATATGTAAGTATGCATGTTACAAGTTATATAAAATGAACGTAAAAAGGAATAAGCTTGCCTGTGGAAAACACATGGGAATTCCTCCTCGAATTGCTTTTGGAGCCTTGAAAATTGCCTACAGATAATGGAAAAGGAAACAAAACAGTTAGTTATTACTACTTGCCTCTTTAAAAAGTATAATTGATTAAAGTTCTGTGTTCCTACAAAAGCATCAGTTAAGAAGTTGGTTTTGCCGTCAAAGTTTTTCATTATACCAGTATTCAACCCCAGTGGTTCCAAAGGACAAAAGCACTACAATGCACCATTCTTCCCTGTTTTTCTCTTGCATCGATGTGATTGATGGACAGCATAGAATACTATGATTCATCAAAATCCAAACTCTTCTTAAATTTATTGATTATTTGGGCCAATGCCCTTCACATGCCAGTTGCAATATAATGCAGATTATCCCAAAATGAAAATTTTCAGAAAGCAAGATTATGAAATATTGACATGTTTTCCTTATCAGCGCTGACAACTAACAAAATTCATATAATTTAAAATGTACAAATTGATTTTCAATCAAAATTGAAAGACATACCTTGCTGCTTGTGAATAGAAGTTCTTCCCCGTGCTCATTCCGCCATGAAGTGACCTGCGCCCCATGTAAGCTTACCTAATTTCGAGAAAAAACAGTTAATCTAAGTAATCGTAGTAATTAAATTACTCAAACTACAAATATCTTTACAGACCAAGTTATCCACATCAAGAATTCGCATTGGACGTCATAGTAAATTTTAAAATCATAACTTTACCAAATGTTAAAACCGACACCAGTTTTGCAATGAACAATTTCTCACCCGTGCCGAAGAACCCTTAGGGTCCGAAGCAGAACTTGATCAATTCCATTCCAGTCCTTTGTAATTTCAGTTGCTGCTCTATAGTCCCATACGGCTGCAGAATGCCCCATTCAAATTACTGCAGATCCTAAATTTCTTCAGCAAAATCCTATTAAGCTTCTCAAATTCGGAACATGCAAATGCCAGAGGATTGAAGGGGTCTCCACCTCACACCTATACCGTAACAAACACGTGAATTAGCCTCCTCGTCAGTTAAATCCAAAATCCCAACACCCAATTTCACTCAAAATTTCTTCTCACTGGTATGATTCAGATCTACGGAACAATAAACCTATTTAAACAAGAATCTGGAATGTGTGATAGAATTCCACGAAAACTCCAGAAAGCCAAGAGCAGAAACATTACACTGAACATTTAGCAATTGAATACCAATCTACATGGTACACATCCAAACATGTCCTTAAAACTTGTCAGATTCACAGCAGAAAAAGACAATTAAACACTGAAAAAACATAATAACTATCAGTAAATAAATAAATCACGCACGCATACATACATATACATACACACACATACATATATTACAGCTGTAATAAAATTAAAATTTTCTTTAATATAAGCAGAATACAATAACCATAATTTCTTCAGGAAAATTCAAATTAAGGAAGAAAAACCAAACACTAATAAATCTCAAGAGAATACTGAATAATAAATCTCCCATTAACCAAACACTGGTAATAAGTTTACTTACTTCAACAATCCGGAATCAGGAATTCTAAGTCTAAACCGACACCAGGTCTTGGATGCAGAGAGAAGCAGCAGTAGGAGCCAGAATAATGCATGACCTCTGTGAAATGAGTTAAGAAAATTCACACATCCAATGACACGAGGCAGCACATGCTCATCAAGTACATAGATACATACATGACGAAGAAGAAGCGTTCAAAAAGTTGAAAGGTACCCTTTTCTTAGAAGTATGCATTCAAGACCATACTTGCAATTGAATCAAGAAAGTTCAGAACTTTCAACAACCCCAAGATTTGAAAAACCAAAAAAACTACAGCAAATGGTAGGTGGCAATGTTGTGTGAAGGCGAGATAAAACTTTTACAGAAGCTTAAGATAAGGAGCAAAAACCGGTCTTGTAAATTCTGTGTCTGTTGGCTGCTGAAGAGATCTAGTTCTTGGACGCGGAGATACGAAAAGTAAATGTACACATGTACAAACCGTTAAAAAATTTAAACATTTTTTAATGACAATTAAACTACATTAATTTTGTGTACAAGATTTAAAACCAGAATAAAATATACACCATTCCAGTACAGGGTTGAAAGCTACTTTTTCTTTGGACTGTGGTGGACAGAATCAAGAGTCACATACACAACACACAGCACAACACAATCGAAGGTGATGGATGAATCCATCTCAAGATGTAAACCAATAGAAAAAACAAAAAAAAAAAAACACTTTTGTCTTAAACACAGAACACACAACACAGAGGTATCACATCACTTCAGCATACTATTATAAGGGCATGCGTAGATGTTCGGTATTTCTTCCAATGAGGTGTGCAAAATGGATTTGTCACCGCAATCCCGGGCTTATCTTTCAATTTCTCTTTCTTTTTTCTTTTAGCACGGAAACACTGACCATTTTCTTTCTTTTTAATATACTGAGACAGAGCACACAAAAAAAGAAATTGAAATTCCCACACTAAAAATAGGTTTAAAAATAGGATGGTCACTTCTCGCCTTCAAAATTTGCCAAATTGTTTGATCCTGAAGTTTCCTGGGACAAGGTTTGTTCTTTCAGTACATCCTTCATATATCCATTCCTGGACGAGAAGGAGAAGGCGTGGCGGTTGAGGAGGTTGATGTAGAGGGCATAGGCGGTTAAACCCGTCATCCCTAATTTCTCATACTTCCCTTCGGTGTGTAAGTTCAACCTGTCATCCTCGCCCTGCGACGAAGACACTTCCCTAAAGTCCCTCAAAAACCTGTGAATAGCATCGTTCACGTCTTCCACCCTTATGTTAGTGCCCCACACAAAGGTGGGCCTGGCGTCGTCCATGTCGTAGCCATCGCCGCCGTCAGACGAGGCCGCCGCGTCATATGTTGTGGACGTAGGTGTGACGGGAACGCGCCCACCTCCGCCGACGCCTTAGCGGGAGCGCGGCGCGGTTGGGGTGGCTTCGGAGGAGGCGAATCGAGATCAGCGCTCCGACGGAGTGGCGAATGCGGAGGGAGTGGAGGAGCGGCGGCGGCGGCGCCTACTTCTCGGAGAAGAGAAGGTGTTGCTGATGGGGCTGGAAAGGGAGTCGTCGGGGGAAGAAGGACCTATCAGAAAGGAGGTTTGAATAAATTAACAAATCAGAAAATTCGGAAAATGAAAACCGAAAGAAGAGACAGAGAGAGGAGCGGCACGAACCGTTGTTGAAATTCGGAGAAGAATCGGAAGCCATAGATTTGGTTGTCGGAGAAAATCAGATACAGAAGCAAGAGTGAGTGATATAGAAAGGGCGGTAACTCACCCGTCATCCTCACCCTTCATACATCCTTCATATATCCTTCATAGAGGTCGATGTATTCAGGTTAGAGACTCTGCCACCTGCAAATAAAATGATACGTGAGCATGTCTCCTGTTTAAAAAATTAACGCCGTTGTATTTAAAAGAAAAGGTATTATTATTTAATTATGTTAAATTAGGGATTCAATTGATCATTTCTAAAATTAAAAGATTCAATTAAAACGAACCCGTAAATACAGGGACTTCCGAACCTATTAAAAAAAAATATTAGCTACACTGAACCGTTTCAGCCTACATGGAAAGATTCATTTTAATATTGGTAAAAGAAAAGAAAATAGAAGATCATAGGAAAAGGAAAGATTCATTTTAATATTGGTAAAAGAAAAGAAAATAGAAGATCATAGGAAAAGGATTTGTGGCTGTATTCAGCCTTTTGGTCTAAAATGTGAACTTTTAAAATAAAAAAAGTGATGATTAAAATGAAGTTAAAATAGTTTTAAATCAAATTCCAATATATTTACATATTTTTAATATTAAAAAAATTATTTTCGTACATTCTGATTTAAGGATTGAAAGTTATATTTTGTTTTACAAATTTATTGAAAGAATAATTACAAAACAAAGATTTTATATTACTTCAATAACCATAACATTGTTGATGCAATCAATAACCAACATATTTTAAATTATAATGCTGAATTTGGTTCTAGGTAAAATGTTTGGTGGATTACATTATAAACAACGACAAGGCCATTTTTTTTCCTGGCCTAACCTCAATAGTCCAAAGACATTAATGAGTTGCGATAACTAGTCTTCAAATACATCACAGAAAAAGTTAACCTGAAAGTTAATGATCAAGAGAATTTTAGGATTATTTCTATGGTAAAGGAAAGTATTTTGGTGGTTGAGTTTGTTTTCAACTAATACCAGACTTCATTAAAAAATATATTATAATACTAACTGTAACGTCCCAAAAATATACATCATGCATATATAATAAAGAGTCATCATACATAATATAAGAAAGCAGTCAAGAGTAATTTAAGGATTACAGTCATCCTTAGAATAGTGCGGAATTGACAACAAGAGTATTTAGAATTTCTCCATGAAAATCACAGAGAATTTAAAACTTAAAATACACACGAGTTATTCCAAACATTAAGAATTATGAAATAAGACTAGCTAATCTAGGCTGCAACACTGCCGTCTTCATCAAGAGCTGCTTCCAAAGTATTCTCCTCGCCATCTGCTCCCATCCAAGTGGATGATCATCGCCAAAGAAACATACCCAAACAACACACAACACAAACAATGCAAGAGTGAGCTAGATATAAAAAACATGTTATACAATCCAACATGATATGCAAAAGTCACTCATACATGGTAAACTAACATCACAAGACTTGTTACATTAAACCCCGACTTGTTACTTTATAGACCGACTCGTTCGGACCAGAATGATTACCGAGCTATGGCGGGTTATGCACTCATGGTGGCCTCTACTGCTTTGCAAAGCCATTGCCAATGGGTTCCACCCTACCACCCTCACGAGGTTAGTCCGTTTCGCGCCCTGGAGCATACTGGAAGCCTCCAAGACTAGGACCTCCTACTACTCCTCACCACATGGATCAATCCTCTCTACTTGAGAATGAAAGACCATTGGAGCGTCAGGAAAACCCTCAAGAATGAGCTACCATGAAATCATTCTGTACACCCCAAATCACCACCATATATCCTCTCCTTGAGGATCATGGAATTACGTCCACCACCATGTATCCTCTCATGAGGATCATGGAATTACGTCCCTGAATCATATTGTTACTCCCGAATCACCAGATATCCATTTTATCACAGTAAATCCAACACACCTCATACATTCACATAAATCACTTCACAGTATATATTTTCCAAACCTTGCACGTAATTCAATTCAAGAGAAAATGAATTTAAAATCCAACATTTGCAGAATACTATTTGGACGAGCACTGTTCACCGAGCACAGTGGACGAACGTTACTGAACGAACACTACCTTCCAACCACTAGGCCGAACACTATTTGGACGTACGTTCGTTATCAATCACCAGGCCGAACGCTGTTGGACGAACGTTATCAAATCCTACACTATCAGGCCGAACGCTAAACCATCGAACACCAATACTAAATTCAACACTTGGACGAACGCGCAACGCTTGGAACCTAAGAATACTACTCAAGGCCGAACGCTCAACATTGCTATCCGAAAATACAATGTTAAGAACGATCGCTCAAACTCACTAATATTATAAGGTCGATCGTTAAAGATTTCAAATTATAATATCCAATTATGGCCGAACGCTCACAATCACAAATATCCATGAACGAACGCTTATGATCCAAACTAAGCGCCTCCCATACAACGCTTCAAACGGTGCCATGCCGATACTAGTCTGATAGCTGTTGTTGTAAGTGAACTCAACTAGTGGCAATATCTCATCCCATACCCCTAGGTGATCCAAAATGCAAGTCCGCAACAAATCTTCAAGCGATTGGATTGTCCGCTCAGACTGTCCATCCGTTTGGGGATGATAAGCCGAGCTCATCTGAAGTCTGCTTCCCATCTCACTCTGAAGAGTTTGCCAAAACCTGGATGTGAACCTTGGGTCTCTTTCTGATACAATACTCGAAGGTACCCCATGTAACCTCACTATTTCCTTAACATACAGTTGCGCCAACTTCGCCATAGACATCCTCAAATCGATTGCCAAGAAGTGGGCACTCTTGGTCAATCGGTCCACTATTACCCATATTGCATCATGTCTTCGAACAGTGCGTGGCAAATGGGTAACAAAGTCCATAGCGATGCTATCCCATTTCCATTCTAGAATTTCCAATGGCTGCAACAAACCTCCTGGTCTCTGATGCTCTATTTTAGCTTTCTGACAAGTTAAACAAGAGACAACAAACTGAGCTACATCTCTTTTCATACCGGACCACCAAAAAGACTCCTTGAGGTCTTGATACATTTTAGTCATGCCAGGATGCATGCTAAAACGGCTTTTATGACCTTCCTCAAGGATTAACCTCTTCATTTCTGAATTGCTAGGGATACAGACTCTGCCTTTGAACCTTAAGATACCATCAGCCCCCAAGGCAAAATCCTTTCCCTGCTCAGTCCCAATCAAACTGGATGACGTTTGGAGCTCAACATCCTTCGACTGCTCTTCTTTAACACGCTTCAACAAGTCATTGGACACCACCAAATTACTGCATCTGATGCTGTCAGCTTCAAATTCTACCTGCAACCTCAAATCTCTGAAGCTTTCTACCAACTCTAACTCTCTGACCATTAAGGCTGAAATATGCACTGACTTCCTGCTCAATGCATCTGCCACCACATTAGCCTTCCCAGGGTGATAAAGGAGATCAAATTCAAAATCTTTAAGAAACTCCATCCATCGCCTTTGCCTCATATTAAGCTCCTTCTGATCAAAGAGGTATTTCAGGCTCTTATGATCACTGAACACCTGAAATTGCGCGCCATACAAATAGTGTCTCCAAATCTTCAAAGCAAATACCACAGGTGCCAACTCCAAGTCATGAGTGGGATAATTCTTCTCATGAACCTTAAGTTGTCTTGATGCATATGCCACTACCTTCTTCTCCTGCATCAGTACGCACCCTAATCCCTGATGAGAGGCATCACAAAAAACCTCAAAAGGTTTATCTGTGTCAGGGATAACCAAAACTGGTGCACTAGTCAATCTGTTCTTTAGCTCTTGGAAGCTAGTCTCACAACAGTCTGTCCAAACAAAAGGTTGATCCTTCCTAGTCAGTTTTGTTAACGGCGCCACAATCCGGGAAAAGCTCTCAATAAAACGACGATAGTAGCCCGCTAGACCCACAAAGCTCCTGATTTCTGTAACAGTCTTAGGTCTCTCCCATTGAAGTACTGCTTGCACCTTAGCGGGATCGACAGCAATTCCTCCAGCTGAAATCACATGCCCAAGAAAAGGAACCTCTTCCATCCAAAACTCACACTTGGATAGCTTGGCATACAATCCTCTTTCCCTCAGCACTTCAAGCACTGCCCTAAGGTGATCTTCATGTTCTTCCCGAGTTTTAGAATAGACAAGTGTCGCAACCGGAATCGCGACGGGACAACGATCCGAAAAAGAAAACGCAGGGGTTTGAAAAAAAGATTTTTTGGGAGTCGCCACCATAGTTTATTCTGGAAAACTACGGAAAAATCATAAAATGATAAGGCATAGTCTGCGAAAATGAGATTCTAAATTCGGGAGTCGGTTACGTGTAGGGAAGGTATTAGCACCCTACAACGCCTGCCCTAGGGCAGTACCTTTAACTAAATATGCGAATGTGATGTGGTTTTCAAAATGTTTAACTATCCCCTAAAATAAAAATTCTAAAGAAACAAAATATTTTTTAGTTTTTTGTGCTCGACAAAGATTGACCTTGCTCCTACGTATTCTCATTCAGAATGAGAAATCAGGGTTACGTAGTTCTTGTAGAAAACTGCATGAAAATTTGTTTGCAAATTGTTTGAAAGATTTGTTTGATTGATTATGGATAAATTTGGATTTTTGGGGAAATGAACCTGACAAGGACTAGCCTTGCTCCTACGTATCTCCACTTTTGATGGAGAATCAAGGATCACGTAGTTCTGGCCAGAAAGATTGTTTGTTGTTTGAAAATGTGGATGTTTTTGGTTTTTGAAGATTTTATATTTTTTTGGTATTTTTTGATGTAATATTTAAATTTTTGCGTAATGAGCACTAGGCTGATGCGTACGATCGCACGAGCACTCACACGGCTTTTTTCTCTTATTGTTTGCGTAATGAGCACTAGGCTGATGCGTACGATCGCACGAGCACTCACACGGCTTTGTTTGTTTTATTTTATTTTTTCTTTATATTTTTTATGAACAAACCCAACAAAATATAAGATGCAATATACAAGAGTGGAGTTATAACACAAAGGGCTACATAAAGAAATAAAAATTTAAGAACAAAGCGAGAGAAACAAACCAACAAGAATAGGGGGTGCAGAGATAAAAACCCGGAGTGCAGAGAGTAGATTTGAAGCTCCTTTGTCTGTCAGGGGTGTAAAAATGAAAACAGAAGGGCATCCTGAAACGTGTGTCAGATCCAATTCCCCTTTCCTTTTTCTTTTTTTTTTTATTTTGTTTGCACATAATGGGCTTAAGCCCAAACAAAAACGGGGTGTGAAACATGAAACCGTGGGTGCAGATAAAGTTATTTTTTTTTGTTTAAGGGTTTGGATGGGTCTGAGTCCAGGGAATGGATGCGGGGGTGCGCGGGTGAGAAAACAGGGGGTGCGTGAAGGAGGAAAATGTTTTAGTATCATTATTTTGTTTTGATTTATTAGAGAGAGTTGGGTCGGAAAGAAATAAAAAAGAAAAGGCCCAAGGCCTTTCCATTCTTCAGCCAACATTCCTTGGGGTCTCCTTCATTCCACAATCTCAACTCAAAACAGAGACCTAGAGTCTTCTTCCAAAGTAGCCAACGGAGGTATCTCCACCCCGTCACGCACGCGCGCCACTGTCTCAGCCAGAAACGGCTGCCGCCAGCTGCGGCCCAAGCCGCCGCCAGTACGCCGACCACCCAGGGAGGGGTTCGTCTCCGATGTCTCTGTGCCGCGTCTGTCTAACTGGCCGCCGCCTCCTCCAAGCAGACCGCCGCGAGTTGCTTCTGGTCTCTCTCCCTCTCTTCTATCTATTTTCTGCTTCTGTGCTTGATTGTTTTGATTGGGTTACAATGTAGACAAAATGGTGATGCTTTCGGTGGTGGGTTTGTCCGAGTGGTTCTTGATGATTTCCAGTGAATACAAGTGAGTATTGTGAGGGGTGGAGAATTGAATTTTCAAGTTTTGATGTTGGGGAGATGAAGTGGAAGTTGGGTGGAAGGATGGTGATTGAAGATTGTGTGGTGGCCGTGAGGTCTGGATAAAATGATGATGGGTGTTGGCCCTGTTGACAGAGAATGGAGGAGGATTGAGTGTTGTGTGATGCGGAGATGATTCTGTGGAGTGAATGGGATAGGAGTATGTGTGGTGAATCCTGGTTTGGTGTTTGGCCGTGGAGTTGGGAGTGAAAAGGAAATGGTTTGCTGTGGTTACGGCTGAGAGGAGCCAGTGCCCCCCAAGGCTGTGGTGATGAGGTATTGTGATGGCTGTGAGGATGAAGAATGAGATGAAGATGGAGATGGTAACGGGTGAGGGGCTCAGAGGGAGCCAATGCCCCTCGGCCCTCTTCCCCCTCCCTTTCCTCGTGTGAATTATGTAGGCTTCAGCACAGTAAGAGATGAGAGTGTCGGTAGCTATGATTGGAGGATGAGGAGTGTCGGTAGCTGCGATTGGAGGATGCAGAAATTATTGGGTTGGTGGAATAGTTGGAAGCATAATTGGATGGTTGGTGAAGTGGGAGAAGGTAGAAGTGGACCGTTGGCAGATTGTGGGAATCATTACTGGGGCCGTAGGGGAGACACGAGAGAGTGATCAGGACGATCGGTCAGGACGAGCGTTCAGGACGAACGGTATACGGCGGAGTGACCTGGACGAGCGGTAGAAGAGGAAAATGGGGTAAGGACGAACGATAGAATGACGAACGACCATGTAAAAAAATTATTACTGTTTGGGCGAACGCTAAAACAGGACCGAACGTTCACGAACGTTCAACAATAAACACTTTAAAACCGAACGTTCTACAACATCAAGACCGAACGTTCAACCACATTAAGACCGAACGTCCAATAGCAAGTAAACATGACCGAACGTTCACTAACAAATAGACCGAACGTTCAACCACAGACCGAATAGCTGAACAATTTAGGACGAGCGACCGAACGTCTTTGAGGTCGAATGGTTCGAGGCCTAGCGGCCGAACGCAATTGAGGTCGAACGTCCGTGAGGCTGAAAGTGTGGATACGTGAGACCAGTAAAGGACGAGCGTCTTGATATTGTCAACAACGAACGGTTACGCATGGTGGAGGACGAATGGTCGCTCAGAGTAGCGGACGAACGGTTGTGCAGAGTAGAAGACGAACGGTCGCTCAGAGAAGAGGACGAACGGCTCAGTCTCACAGCAAAAGGCCGAACGCTCTGTTCTTTTTTTTTATTTTATTATTTTGTTTTATTTTATTATTCATTATTTTTCATTTTTTTTATTTTTTATTTTACACTCATGATGAAAATAAAATACAGCAAACCTATTAGTCCATCCGGACGAAATTGGGTGTTGACAACAAGTATGTCATCTATAAACACCACCACGAACTTGTCCAAGAAGGGTCTGAAAATTCGATTCATATAGTCCATGAATATGGCTGGAGCATTAGTCACACCAAAAGGCATAACCACATACTCATAGTGGCCATACCTGGATCTGAATGCTGTCTTCTGCACATCATCGTCTTTCACCAAAATTTGATGGTAACCCGACCTCAAATCAATCTTGGAGAATACCGTAGCCCCGTGTAATTGATCCATCAGATCATCAATCCTTGGCAAGGGATACTTGTTCTTGATCGTCAACTTATTCAGCTGTCGATAGTCAACGCACAACCTCGAGCTACCATCCTTCTTCTTTACTAGTAATACTGGCGCACCCCACGGCGAAGCACTCGGCTGGATAAACTTTTTCTCTAATAACTCTTCAATCTGCTTCTTCAACTCAACCAGCTCAGCTGGAGCCATCCGATAAGGGGCTATGGATACTGGTCCTGCTCCTGAGACCAGATCAATAGAGAACTCTACTTCTCGCGGAGGAGGTAAACCAGGAACTTCTTCAGGGAAAACATCCATGAAATCATTCACAACCAGAAGGTCTACACTCTGGTTCACAAGCGCTGAAGAATTTAAACTAGGAGTCCCGTCCTTATAGAACATGATTAGGAAACAGCTGGCACCCTCGAAGATGTCCTTCCTCAATACACCGAGCGATAATGACATGTCTTCATCTTCTTCGGGAAATATTAGCTTCTTACCACCGCAATCTAAAAGAATACGATTGGCTGCTAACCAATCCATTCCCAAAATTACCTCTAACTCCTGCAGAGGTAAGCAAATAAGGTTCACTCTGAACCTGCGACCCTCTACCTCAATAGGACACCTGGAGCACACATTAGATGTCCTGACTAACCCAGCTGCTGGTGTAGACACCACCAGATCACACGGAAGCTCTCTGACAACTAAACCAAGCCTCTCCACACAAGCTTTAGACACAAAAGAATGTGTCGCCCCCGAATCAAACAACGTCACACACGAAGCTCCAAATAACAAACAACTGCTGACAATTAAATTACCTGCGCTGGCTGCCTCAGTTCCGGTCAACGCATAGACTCTCCCTGCTGCCTGAGGTCTGTGCCCACCCCTCTGAATAGATCTGCCAGCCTGGCTTGGCTGTGGTCCTACCCTCCTAGTAGTAGGACAGTCTCTGGCATAGTGTCCTTCTTGCCGGCAGATATTACACCTCCTATACCCTTCTAACTGAGGGCAGGAATTCTGGAAGTGTGGTCCACCACACCTGAAGCATCTAACGGAACTGGCAAAACTGGATTGCCCCGATGACCGAGAGGAAGAACCCCTGGATCCGGAGGAAGAAGGTCTAGAGAAAGGGGTCCTTCTAGAAATGGAGCCTCCCCGGGATATCGCAGGTCCACCAACCCTAAGTGGTTGGCTCTGTTGTTTCTGAGGCCCTTCTGGTTCTCCCTTAGTCTTTTCCATATCATGGGCCATCTCTACCAAAGCAGAGAATTCTCTAATGCGCAATCCCTTCACTAGTAACTTTATATCCTTTCTCAAGCCATTCTCAAACTTGCGACACTGCCATTCTTCATTTATTGACATGGTGTAGAAGCAAAGCAGGTGTTTAAAACTATCTGCATACTCCGATACTGATTTGTTGCCTTGAGCCAACTCAAGAAACTCTATCTCCTTAGCAAACCTGACACTGTTTGGGAAGTATTCAGTGTAGAATTTAGTTCTGAACAACTCCCAAGTGATAGCAGTCCCGTTCCTCTCCAAGATCGTCTTCACACTGTTCCACCAATGTCCAGCTTCACCTGTCAGCAAGTATTGGGTGTAGGCTAGCTTCTTCTCATCAGGACATCCCTTGGCTTCGAATATCCTCTCCATGTCCCCGAACCAGTGATCAACTTCATCAGGGTTGCACTTGCCAGTAAATCTTGCTGGGCGATGTTGCAGAAAGCTCTCCAAGCTCCACTCTTGCGCAGGAATAACAACAGAAGAAACACTTGGAGGAGTCCTAGCATTAGTCATCATTTCCATGAACTCCCTCTGAGTGTTCTCGGAAGACACTCTTGCGTTCTCTGCCGATATCCTTGCGGCTTCAAGATTTTGTAATGCAAAGGTATTCTGTTGAACCAACGCAGCATTCTGCTGTTGCAACGTTTGGAGTACCGCATTCAGCATCTGATTAGAGTCAAGTTGATCAACTCGCGGAGGAGAACGATGAGGAGATGTAGGTGCCATCTTCTGTCCACACAGAGAGAAAGACCATTAGCTTGACTCAAACTAATACAACTTCCTATACGAGGTTAGAGTACGCAATCACAAACGAAGCACACTCACAACCTACAGGTTTCTAAGGAAGGAACTGCTCTGATACCATTAATGTAACGTCCCAAAAATATACATCATGCATATATAATAAAGACGTCATCATACATAATATAAGAAAGCAGTCAAGAGTAATTTAAGGATTACAGTCATCCTTAGAATAGTGTGGAATTGACAACAAGAGTATTTAGAATTTCTCCATGAAAATCACAGAGAATTTAAAACTTAAAATACACACGAGTTATTCCAAACATTAAGAATTATGAAATAAGACTAGCTAATCTAGGCTGCAGCACTGCAGCCTGTCGTCTTCATCAAGAGCTGCTTCCAAAGTATTCTCCTCGCCATCTGCTCCCATCCAAGTGGATGATTGTAAGACCCGTAAATTTTGGGAATGGTGGGGACATGGTGGGCACCACTTTTTCATTTATTGGGCTGCATTATTGAAGGGGCAGGGAGGAAGCTGAGAAAAGTGGGTGTCTTCATTTTGGCATGGGAGAGGGAGCGAGAAAGCAGCCAGAGGAAGGGAGCCTTCCTTCCTCCATTTCCAGCCGTCCAAAGAACACCATGGGAAGCTGTACCAACTTCGGAAGGGCTGAGAGGAAGAGCTGGGATGGGCATCTGGTGAGAATGGAGTCCTTGCAGTAAGATTTGGGAGAGGAAGTGAAGAATTATGGAGGATGCAAAGAGATCTTGATCTGCACGTCTGGAGGAAGATGGATCACAAATTTTACAAAGAAAGTCTTCAAGAGGTAAGGGGAGCTAGATCTTTTGTTTGATTGATTTTATATGCTTTGTATGATGCAAATATGGGAAGAAGGGGATGAAAATTTGAGGTTGTTCTTGGTTTCTGGGTTTTCTGGAAAACTTGCAGAAATTCTGCAGAAACGCCGTTCGTCCAATTTGATTTCAAATTGGACGTTCGTCCAAAATAGCTAACGTTGCTGAACGTTCGTCCAAGTGAAATTGGGCGTTCGTCCAAATTGTTCGGTGGTCGTGAGCGTTCGTCCTAAACTTAGTATTTTAGTGGGACGTTCTTGAACGTTCAGCCTTGGTCTCAAGACGAACGTCCATAGGTTGTAAGTATAGCGTTCGGCCTTGATTATTTTGGCATTCGGTCTTTATTGAGTAAAGTGATTTTAGAACGTTCGTACAATGGGCTTTGAGCGTTCGTTGTTAAATTGTTATGCATAGGTTTCAATCTTGAGCGTTCGTTGGTAAATTGGTAACTGTAGCGTTCGGCTTAATTCGGTAGAATCAGGCTTGAATCTTAAAACGTCCGCTGTGTTGAAATAGTGATCATAGGCGTTCGTCCTCCAAATGGTGTCTGTCCTGATGTTGAACGATAGGTATTGGTTTAAGTCAGATTTTGAACGTTCGGCCTGATATTTGGAGATAACGTTCGTCCAGTTTATTTGGTGACGTTCGGTCAAATGGTGTTCGGCCATTTACTTGTAAATGGCGTTCGTTCGTTTTGGTGAATAAGTAATTTTAGACGTTCGTTCTTATCTTGGTAGTTCAGGAAGCGAGCGTTAGATCTGGATAATAATTATTTTAAGTTAGTGATCGTTCATAACGAACGTTCGGTTTTGATGACGTTATGTTCAGATAGAATTCTCCATAAGCAGCGTTCGTCCAAGATAGTTTTGTGAGCGTTCGTCCAAGATAGTTTTGTGAGCGTTCGTCCTTGGTTTTGTTAGCGTTCGTCCTTGGTTTTGTGAGTGTTCGTCCTTGGTTTGTGAGCGTTCGGCCTGTTGATCTCATAGCGTTTGGCCAAATAGTGTTGAATCCAATATGACGTTCGGTTTTAGCGTTCGGCCTAATTGTGTTCAGGCGTTCGGTGTTAGCGTTCGGTCAGTTTTTGTTAGCGTTCGTCCAATTGGCATAGTGGCGTTCGGCTTATAACGCTCGGTGGAATAGTGTTCGTCCATCCAATGGTCTGCAAATGGTAACGGGTTCTAAGTTCCTTTGCTCTTGGATTGAATTATGTGTACCAATGTTTGGAATATATGCTGTAACGTGAAATATGTGAAAATATGTGAATGTATGAGATATGTTGGATTTGTTGTGATAATATGGTAGTATATGGTTATTCATGGCTTGGGTTAAGGTTCAAAGTAACAGTATGATTCATGGACGTAATTCCATGATCCTCAAGGAGAGGATACATGGTGGTGTTTTGGGGTTGTATAGAATGATTACATGGTAGCTCAGTTTTGGGGGTCATCCTGAATCTCCAATGGTCTTTCTTCTCATGTAGAGAGGATTGAACATGTGGTGGGAGTAGCAGGAGGTCCTAGTCTTGGATGCTTCCATATGATCCAAGGTGAGTGATAACGGATTAACCTCGTGATTGTGGCCGGGCGGGAGTGCCCAAAGTTCCATCAGGCGGTAGTGCCTAAAGTTCCACCAGGCGGTAGTGCCTAAAGTTTCACAAGGCGGTAGTGCCAGGGCGAGAGTGCCCAAGTTTCATAAAGCCACCACGAGTGCAAGACCCGCCATAGCTCGGTAATCATTCACTTGGATGGGAGCAGATGCTGTCGAGGAGAGTCCTTTGGATCAAGAGCTAGAGGTTGCTGATGTTGCAGAGTAGTCTTCCTACAAATTTCCTGATTGAACACTTGTAGTGATCAATCCTTTCAACTGTTCAAGTTTAAATTTTCGCTCATTTTATTTGGATGATTGTAATTTAACAATTAAATTACACGTCATATTCTGACTGTTCTCTATATTTGAATGTTGACGTCTTTATTATATAATATTGGTTATTATATAATTGGGATGTTACAATGATCATCGCCAAAGAAACATACCCAAACAGCACACAACACAAACAATGCAAGGGTGAGCTAGATATAAAAAGCATGTTATACAATCCAACATGATATGCAAAAGTCACTCATACATGGTAAACTAACATCACAAGACTTGTTACATTAAACCCCGACTTGTTACTTTATAGACCGACTCGTCCGGACCAGAATGATTACCGAGCTATGGCGGGTTATGCACTCGTGGTGGCCTCTACTGCTTTGCAAAGCCATTGCCAATGGGTTCCACCCTACCACCCTCACGAGGGTAGTCCGTTCCGTGCCCTGGAGCATACTGGAAGCCTCCAAGACTAGGACCTCCTGCTACTCCTCACCACATGGATCAATCCTCTCTACTTAAGAATGAAAGACCATTGGAGCGTCAGGAAAACCCCCAAGACTGAGCTACCATGAAATCATTCTGTACACCCTAAATCACCACCATGTATCCTCTCCTTGAGGATCATGGAATTACGTCCACCACCATGTATCCTCTCATGAGGATCATGGAATTACGTCCATGAATCATATTGTTACTCCCGAATCACTAGATTTCCATTTTATCATAGTAAATCCAACACACCTCATACATTCACATAAATCACCTCACAGTATATATTTTCCAAACCTTGCACGTAATTCAATTCAAGAGAAAATGAATTTAAAATCAAACATTTGCAGAATACTATTTGGACGAGCACTGTTCACCGAGCACAGTGGACGAACGTTACTGAACGAACACTACCTTCCAACCACTAGGCCGAACACTATTTGGACGTACGTTCGTTATCAATCAACAGGCCGAACGCTGTTGGACGAATGTTATCAAATCCTACACTATCAGGCCGAACGCTAAACCATCGAACACCAGTACTAAATTCAATACTTGGACGAACGCGCAACGCTTGGAACCTAAGAATACTACTCAAGGCCGAACGCTCAACATTGCTATCCGAACAGGTTTAAACAAGTGACCTATTAAACCTATTTAGTGACCTATTTAAACACCGAACAGCGGAACCCTGCCTAGACTAGGCTCGTTTGCAGTGCGCGGACCAACTTCCGTTCTCGCCGTCGCCACACAGAGCGTAACAGCCACCGTCAAATCTCGCCGTCAGTCAGGTACTTTTCCTTTTCTCTCTCTCTAGTCATCAAAGTTCAAACCCTTTCAATGTTTGCGTTGTCATGTGTAGTGCCTTGCAGTGTCACCACTCACCACCCAATCCCTATTTTCTGTTAAACTCAGTAAAAGTTGCTATGCTTTTCTAATTTAATCAATTCAACATTTACAACCAAGAAAAATGGAGTTTACGACAGCTTTGTATAAGCTTCAAACATTGAACATCTTGATAACCAATTACTCCTATACTATATCGTTCTCTCAATCAAACTTATAACCCTTCCTTGCCCTTTGTATCGATCTCACAAAAGCTCTTCTTAAAAATCCTGCACCTTGAACTTGCATACCACTCAACCATAAGATTGATCTATAGCATAACCGAGTCACTAAAATCATTGCTCTGTGTTATTAGTTTATTAAGTGGGAAGGGAACACTGTCCTTCTCATATATAATTGACCCAAATCTTTCTTCTGTAACTATTAAACTAAAAGCCTGCTCATTCTCCTTTAGAAATTTGTTGAAATTCGGGGAGTGCTAGAATAAAATAAAAATAATAACAGTATGCAGATTGAATTTGCTTCGAGAACCACCCCTTTACAATATCTTTCTGTCCGTGGTGTACTTTCCTCTTTTTCTTTGCTTGCAGTAAGATTAAGAGCAAACTTAAATGTTTAAAAGGGTAGGGACACGACCAGATTTATTTTCTTCAAATGCGTTGTTATTTTGTTGTTTGCTGATTTCTAATATTTATTTCTGCAATATTATTTACCTAGTGCCCCACTTATTGGGTAAATGTTTGTTGTTGTCTATATGATATTCATTCAAAGTTCAGATTGCTTGATTTTTTGTAACCTTGTTTTCATCCTAATCTTTACAGAGCAACTGGAGTTTGTTCGGTATGTTTTCAATTGAGCAGTGTTATTAATTCGAACTGCCCTCTCACTCATCTCACTGCATGACCCACAAACTACTTGAGCCAACACAAACTTTTAAATGGCTCAGATTCTGCAAAATCTCACCATTTTGTTTCAATAACTTTAGTAGAAAATATCATTTTTTTTGGAAGCCAAGAATATAAAGCAAAATAAAACAAAATCCAGCTGCTTATGTCTCATCTTTGTCTCCTTTTTGTCTCTGCCATAGATTGACCTGAGGATGGAATACGTCAGCCCAGAAGGACTTCGACTGGATGGTCGCAGACCCATGGAGGTACAACTATTATTTTTTTCTTGGGCTTTTTTTTTCCTCCTTTTTTCTTCACTTAATATTCATTCCAAAAAAGGTTCCTTTAGATCTTTCAAGAATACTCATGAAGCGTATGAAATGCGGAGTATTAATAAATAATAATATCCTACATGAATTCTTACATAGTCATGAATTACTGAAGCTTTATGTTAATTAGTATATATAAGATCTGCAGATAGTTCTGCATATGGGTTATACATAGATGAGCCATGCCATGGGTAATGGAAATGTGTAAGGGCACATTTTGAACTGCAAAAAAACATATAAACAGATTAGAAGCAGTCAATAACCTTAGTTCTGATAAACATTAAAACCTATCACTTAAAAGCTACAAATGTTGTAGTTTGCCAAATGATAAAAGTAAGAAAATGGAGGGTTCTAACCCTAAGGATGTCTAACCAACCTTTTTTAGTGAGATATATGAACTTGGTCCTATGACAAAATGAGCTAATTGAAAGCAGCATTTTAAGGTCTGGCCTATGGAATTCAGTCCTATTTAACAGCTGTGATTTGGACATGATTTTGGGATTCGACTATTTAAAATGAGGAGATGCACTTTAGAGGATAAGGTGAAGTTATTACTATTTATTAAAAATTTAGTATTTAAGAGTGTGATAAAATATATGTACATGTATAAGAAACTATGAAGTTATTAAAATCTCAATGACTATTACTGCAGTTTATCCTCTAAAGTGTTATTCCTTCACTGCAGAGGATCTAATCTAAATCTATGATTTTATATTTCTTTCTCTACTGATCTTTTGCCTTTAACTTTTTCTCCTCTCTTTATGGTATATTGTAGATGCGACAAATTCGTGCAGAAATTGGTGCTGTATCCAAAGCAGATGGGTAAATGAATTTTAGCTTTTTAGAAAATTAAGTTGTGATATCATTTGAAGCATTTGACCATAAAGTTTTTTTATTTTGAAAACAGTTCTGCCATGTTTTAGATGGGTAATACAAAAGTTATTGCTGCCGTCTATGGCCCTAGAGAGGTACTGTTTAATTATTTACCTTGCTAATGAAAATTTGTCTATGTAATTTAAGGATTGTTAACTATCCTTTTTCAGTGTTAGTTGGTTTAGACATTTAAAAAACTTTGATGTTGTAGTTGAGCTTTAGATGATTTGCTGTTTTTCTTTAGTAACTTCTCTGCATTTCAGGTGCAAAATAGAAGCCAAATAACCAACCATGCTCTGGTAGTTTTTTTTTTCTAAGTTATGTTGTCTGTATTTATATGAATTGTAACAAAAACTTAATTGTTGCTTATGTGCAATGTATGTCTATAGGTTCGGTGTGAGTACAACATGGCTAATTTTAGCACTGGAGATCGCATGAGGAAATCAAAGGGTGACAGGTTTTGCTCATTTACTTGCTTTTGTTTAACTTCCTATTCTTTTTGACCTTTCACTTATTTTTTATATATTCGTAGTTTTATACTTATCAAAATGGTATTGGAGCATAGACTACTAGGATGATAGTGAATGTTGCATTAGTAGAATCTATCTTAAGAGTGCCTTGTAATTTGTAAATTGGACTTTTTGATCTTTTTACTGAGGTAAGAATTTAATAGCAATGGTGGTAATGCATGTTTAGACTTTTAGAGTATAAATTTTGATTATTAATTAGTAATATATATATATATATATATATATATATATATATATATATATATATATATATATATTGCATTTGTTCATGTGATACAGTATAATTTTTTTTTAATCTTGCATTCATAATTTTCTATGTAACAACTATCTTGCTATCCACTAACGTATTGTAGTGTTTTTGGGGCTGGCTGCTCCATGCCTTTGATATAGCTGACTACAGGCTCAGCAATGGGTTATGTATCATAAAACAATGAAAAGCTTAACCCCATGCACCCTTTTACTGCCTTTTCTCATTTTTAATCTTTTTTGCAAGCTTTGACTTTTTTGAGTAATCTTTGGCCAAAACTCACTGAATAGTTTTGAATGGCTTAACCATCAATGTTTGCAGATATAAATGTTATCCTGTTTTGCTTTTCCTTCATAGTTTTAATATGGTTCTCATTGTAAGGTTCTCTTACAGAAGGATAATAGGATCACTTCTTATTTTTTACTACGTGATTTGAAGTTCTCATTCTACAGGAGATCAACTGAAATTTCCCTGGTTATTCGGCAAACCATGGAAGCATCTATATTGACACATCTATTGCCTCGATCTCAGGTTTTATTACACATTAAGAACTTATTTTGTCATGTGCTTTGCTTTCCCCTAGTCCTCCCTAATGTTTTACTTATTAAATTTGCAGATAGATATATATGTCCAAGTTCTCCAAGCAGATGGAGGTAACTAAGACTTGATAATGGGATCTTGTGATTCTCTTCTGTCATTGCCATTTTATTTTCTCTCTTTACTCATTTAATATGTACATTAATTTTGGGTGATGTTGACATGTCTTTTATAGGAACTAGATCTGCTTGTATAAATGCTGCAACTTTGGCCCTTGCCGATGCTGGGATCCCTATGCGTGATCTTGTAACATCCTGCAGTGCCGGATACCTTAACAGCACAAGTCTGCTTGGTATATATCTGTTTTTACTCTAAATTTGAACTGGCTAAATACAAGTGTGGTATGTCTGTTTTGTTTCTGTCTACTTCTGATGCACGGGCTGCCCTAATTATTAAAGGTTTCTGAATGTGTACAGATTTGAACTATGTAGAAGACAGTGCTGGAGGTCCTGATGTAACCCTAGGAATTCTGCCAAAGTTGGATAAAGTAACACTGCTTCAGGTTAATTCATGTCTTGTTATTTTCTCTGTATCTATTGTGTAGTCAACCAGGTAAATTAGTTCAACAGAAAGGAAAACTTTTTATTGCTCTCTCAGTCATTGGTACTCACGTAGTAAAGAGTCTGGTGGTGTTGAAGCTGTAATTCCTCTTCCTTCAAAAACTGTTCTTGTTATTAGAGATTTTGGAGAGAACAGTAGAGTTTTAACCCTTGATTACTCGAGGGAATAGGTGCATGTTCGGAAATCCCCAAAAGAAGCTTATCTAAGCTCGCCTCAGATTTAACAACTTAATAGTTTGCTGTACACATGAATCTTTTTTCAAATATCAGTTGTTTTTTAATCAACAGATACTTCTTACGAAGGTTCCTGATAGAGTGATTTGCTGTTGTACCCTTTGATGGAGTTATGTCATGACAAATCTTCTTTTTAGTCTGAGTTAATGTTTGATCAAGTGTAACTTAATTTTCACTAGTATCATACTTGGTAACTCTTTATTTGGAATTCCAGTTCAGCATCTTTTACTTTTTTAGTTGCAGATCTTTTGTTGATACTTTAAATTTTGACTGAAGAAATATAGTTGATATATTCTTTCCGCCACCTTATTATAGGATGAAATTCATGTATGGTCCACAAAACAGAGAGGGAGGGTAACTTCATTTGGTGGGGCTGGCATAGATTTTTTCCAATGACAGTTTATCAGTCAGTTTATTGCTCCCATTCTTAGATTGATATTATGGAGTTAAATTTGTTTCAAACACGTGTGTAACATCCCAAAATACAGTAATTACCATATTACAGAATTAATTACAATTAACAGTAAACAATGCAGTCTTTATATACAGAAAAGATGTTCCAGAGCCGAACGGCTTCAGTACAAAAGAAACACGCATAAACGCATACAAATGAAGCCTAGAACGAACAGCTAACTAAAAATAACGTACGCGCCAAAACAGAATCAGAGGTAATTAGGACGAACGGCTTTACAAAATATTTAACCGAACGTCCAACTAAGCTAATATTCACATTCCTAATCTAACGAGCGCTCTAAGGCTCGGCCTTTACTTCCACTTCAACCAGATTTGCATCTTCCAAATTTCCTTCTTCCTAGCATTTCTTCAAGAGATGCACCACCATCTGCTCACATCCACACGGATGATCATTGCAAGACAAGACGAACGTACATAGACAGGAGACAACACAATGGAAAATGCAAGGGTAAGCTTATATTATTTAATTCATACAATTAACACATACATTTAACACATCAATTCACACATACATCAGGTAACTTAATATAGAATAACATAGAGATATGTATATATATATGACAGACCGTCCGGACTGTATGAACCATGTAGTTACAAGCGTCCTTGCACCCGAGTGGTGTAGTAGCCGGGATATACCTAATCAGCTGCCACTCGAGGTTAATCCTTCGCCCATGCTAAGTGATGAACTAAGGACCTCCTGCCATTCCCACACATGACTACCCCCTTCTACGTGAAGATGAGTATCACGGAATATCAGGATGGACAGCGAGTCTTAACTTATCCATGTTCATACTTTACCAAATTTAATATTTAACTCATCTGAGACGTTCCTCCTTGGAACGCTCGTTCAAATTCCACAATCGTATAACCATTTAATATAGTGTTCGAACGTCTTAACATTTTCATATTTTTAACATTTTCATTCTATGTTCCACTCTCTGAAAAAGACGAACGTTCAACTTTCTGAAGGAAGAGGACGAACGTTAAAAGCCAGATTTAAAAGAAACTCCTTTAAAACCATAAAGACTTCAGAATAATAAAGCCAACTCCAGAATATTTTTAAATACCAATAGATCAAATTAACTCAACTTGGATGAAGAGACATCCAGGAGAATACTTAACTATATAGGGAACCTTTTATTTGAAAGGGATTGGCTGTCAGTCAATAACCGAACGCGCCAACATCCATTTACTAAGTATTTGGACGAACGCTATTTACATTTGTTAAGGAATCAAAGATAAGGACGAGCGTTCAATCTAAGACCGAACACTTCATTAAAGCGAACGCTAGGTAAATGACCGAGCACCAAGTATGACGAATGCTTGGTGTATAAATCGAGCGCTATTTAGGACGAACGCTTCGGTATAAGACCGAGCGCTATTTAGGACCAACGCTCAATATAAGACCGAGCGCTACGTATTTAAAATTTTAACACATTTATGTACGACTGAGCTGAACCGAACGCTCAGACACATAGGGACGCTCGTTCTCGAGCAGAGTTCTTTCCAAATGAAAGAATTCCATTCTAAGTTATTTTAAGGAAAACCGAACGGTCTAAGACCGTACGGTGACGAGCGTCATTTATCATAGGGAATGATTTAAGTTTCAGGTTTTTCAACCCTAACAGATTTCCAGATTTCAACATTTCAATTCATACTGTATACTTCATATCATTTTCAAATTTATAAACTTTATAACTTCCATTTCCAAATTAATTCACCTTAAACATCATCATACAGATCTCATCATTTTAATCATTCCAACTATACAATAGTCATACTCCGTTCATACATATCCAAATTAACATGCATTTCAAACCACCAAAAACATATATAATTCATACAAGCAGTGCTCGTTCATGACAGATCAATCANTAGAAGCAGTCAATAACCTTAGTTCTGATAAACATTAAAACCTATCACTTAAAAGCTACAAATGTTGTAGTTTGCCAAATGATAAAAGTAAGAAAATGGAGGGTTCTAACCCTAAGGATGTCTAACCAACCTTTTTTAGTGAGATATATGAACTTGGTCCTATGACAAAATGAGCTAATTGAAAGCAGCATTTTAAGGTCTGGCCTATGGAATTCAGTCCTATTTAACAGCTGTGATTTGGACATGATTTTGGGATTCGACTATTTAAAATGAGGAGATGCACTTTAGAGGATAAGGTGAAGTTATTACTATTTATTAAAAATTTAGTATTTAAGAGTGTGATAAAATATATGTACATGTATAAGAAACTATGAAGTTATTAAAATCTCAATGACTATTACTGCAGTTTATCCTCTAAAGTGTTATTCCTTCACTGCAGAGGATCTAATCTAAATCTATGATTTTATATTTCTTTCTCTACTGATCTTTTGCCTTTAACTTTTTCTCCTCTCTTTATGGTATATTGTAGATGCGACAAATTCGTGCAGAAATTGGTGCTGTATCCAAAGCAGATGGGTAAATGAATTTTAGCTTTTTAGAAAATTAAGTTGTGATATCATTTGAAGCATTTGACCATAAAGTTTTTTTATTTTGAAAACAGTTCTGCCATGTTTTAGATGGGTAATACAAAAGTTATTGCTGCCGTCTATGGCCCTAGAGAGGTACTGTTTAATTATTTACCTTGCTAATGAAAATTTGTCTATGTAATTTAAGGATTGTTAACTATCCTTTTTCAGTGTTAGTTGGTTTAGACATTTAAAAAACTTTGATGTTGTAGTTGAGCTTTAGATGATTTGCTGTTTTTCTTTAGTAACTTCTCTGCATTTCAGGTGCAAAATAGAAGCCAAATAACCAACCATGCTCTGGTAGTTTTTTTTTTCTAAGTTATGTTGTCTGTATTTATATGAATTGTAACAAAAACTTAATTGTTGCTTATGTGCAATGTATGTCTATAGGTTCGGTGTGAGTACAGCATGGCTAATTTTAGCACTGGAGATCGCATGAGGAAATCAAAGGGTGACAGGTTTTGCTCATTTACTTGCTTTTGTTTAACTTCCTATTCTTTTTGACCTTTCACTTATTTTTTATATATTCGTAGTTTTATACTTATCAAAATGGTATTGGAGCATAGACTACTAGGATGATAGTGAATGTTGCATTAGTAGAATCTATCTTAAGAGTGCCTTGTAATTTGTAAATTGGACTTTTTGATCTTTTTACTGAGGTAAGAATTTAATAGCAATGGTGGTAATGCATGTTTAGACTTTTAGAGTATAAATTTTGATTATTAATTAGTAATATATATATATATATATATATATATATATATATATATATATATTGCATTTGTTCATGTGATACAGTATAATTTTTTTTTAATCTTGCATTCATAATTTTCTATGTAACAACTATCTTGCTATCCACTAACGTATTGTAGTGTTTTTGGGGCTGGCTGCTCCATGCCTTTGATATAGCTGACTACAGGCTCAGCAATGGGTTATGTATCATAAAACAATGAAAAGCTTAACCCCATGCACCCTTTTACTGCCTTTTCTCATTTTTAATCTTTTTTGCAAGCTTTGACTTTTTTGAGTAATCTTTGGCCAAAACTCACTGAATAGTTTTGAATGGCTTAACCATCAATGTTTGCAGATATAAATGTTATCCTGTTTTGCTTTTCCTTCATAGTTTTAATATGGTTCTCATTGTAAGGTTCTCTTACAGAAGGATAATAGGATCACTTCTTATTTTTTACTACGTGATTTGAAGTTCTCATTCTACAGGAGATCAACTGAAATTTCCCTGGTTATTCGGCAAACCATGGAAGCATCTATATTGACACATCTATTGCCTCGATCTCAGGTTTTATTACACATTAAGAACTTATTTTGTCATGTGCTTTGCTTTCCCCTAGTCCTCCCTAATGTTTTACTTATTAAATTTGCAGATAGATATATATGTCCAAGTTCTCCAAGCAGATGGAGGTAACTAAGACTTGATAATGGGATCTTGTGATTCTCTTCTGTCATTGCCATTTTATTTTCTCTCTTTACTCATTTAATATGTACATTAATTTTGGGTGATGTTGACATGTCTTTTATAGGAACTAGATCTGCTTGTATAAATGCTGCAACTTTGGCCCTTGCCGATGCTGGGATCCCTATGCGTGATCTTGTAACATCCTGCAGTGCCGGATACCTTAACAGCACAAGTCTGCTTGGTATATATCTGTTTTTACTCTAAATTTGAACTGGCTAAATACAAGTGTGGTATGTCTGTTTTATTTCTGTCTACTTCTGATGCACGGGCTGCCCTAATTATTAAAGGTTTCTGAATGTGTACAGATTTGAACTATGTAGAAGACAGTGCTGGAGGTCCTGATGTAACCCTAGGAATTCTGCCAAAGTTGGATAAAGTAACACTGCTTCAGGTTAATTCATGTCTTGTTATTTTCTCTGTATCTATTGTGTAGTCAACCAGGTAAATTAGTTCAACAGAAAGGAAAACTTTTTATTGCTCTCTCAGTCATTGGTACTCACGTAGTAAAGAGTCTGGTGGTGTTGAAGCTGTAATTCCTCTTCCTTCAAAAATGTTCTTGTTATTAGAGATTTTGGAGAGAACAGTAGAGTTTTAACCCTTGATTACTCGAGGGAATAGGTGCATGTTCGGAAATCCCCAAAAGAAGCTTATCTAAGCTCGCCTCAGATTTAACAACTTAATAGTTTGCTGTACACATGAATCTTTTTTCAAATATCAGTTGTTTTTTAATCAACAGATACTTCTTACGAAGGTTCCTGATAGAGTGATTTGCTGTTGTACCCTTTGATGGAGTTATGTCATGACAAATCTTCTTTTTAGTCTGAGTTAATGTTTGATCAAGTGTAACTTAATTTTCACTAGTATCATACTTGGTAACTCTTTATTTGGAATTCCAGTTCAGCATCTTTTACTTTTTTAGTTGCAGATCTTTTGTTGATACTTTAAATTTTGACTGAAGAAATATAGTTGATATATTCTTTCCGCCACCTTATTATAGGATGAAATTCATGTATGGTCCACAAAACAGAGAGGGAGGGTAACTTCATTTGGTGGGGCTGGCATAGATTTTTTCCAATGACAGTTTATCAGTCAGTTTATTGCTCCCATTCTTAGATTGATATTATGGAGTTAAATTTGTTTCGAACACGTGTGTAACATCCCAAAATACAGTAATTACCATATTACAGAATTAATTACAATTAACAGTAAACAATGCAGTCTTTATATACAGAAAAGATGTTCCAGAGCCGAACGGCTTCAGTACAAAAGAAACGCATAAACGCATACAAATGAAGCCTAGAACGAACAGCTAACTAAAAATAACGTACGCGCCAAAACAGAATCAGAGGTAATTAGGACGAACGACTTTACAAAATATTTAACCGAACGTCCAACTAAGCTAATATTCACATTCCTAATCTAACGAGCGCTCTAAGGCTCGGCCTTTACTTCCACTTCAACCAGATTTGCATCTTCCAAATTTCCTTCTTCCAGCATTTCTTCAAGAGATGCACCACCATCTGCTCACATCCACACGGATGATCATTGCAAGACAAGACGAACGTACATAGACAGGAGACAACACAATGGAAAATGCAAGGGTAAGCTTATATTATTTAATTCATACAATTAACACATACATTTAACACATCAATTCACACATACATCAGGTAACTTAATATAGAATAACATAGAGATATGTATATATATATGACAGACCGTCCGGACTGTATGAACCATGTAGTTACAAGCGTCCTTGCACCCGAGTGGTGTAGTAGCCGGGATATACCTAATCAGCTGCCACTCGAGGTTAATCCTTCGCCCATGCTAAGTGATGAACTAAGGACCTCCTGCCATTCCCACACATGACTACCCCCTTCTACGTGAAGATGAGTATCACGGAATATCAGGATGGACAGCGAGTCTTAACTTATCCATGTTCATACTTTACCAAATTTAATATTTAACTCATCTGAGACGTTCCTCCTTGGAACGCTCGTTCAAATTCCACAATCGTATAACCATTTAATATAGTGTTCGAACGTCTTAACATTTCATATTTTTAACATTTTCATTCTATGTTCCACTCTCTGAAAAAGACGAACGTTCAACTTTCTGAAGGAAGAGGACGAACGTTAAAAGCCAGATTTAAAAGAAACTCCTTTAAAACCATAAAGACTTCAGAATAATAAAGCCAACTCCAGAATATTTTTAAATACCAATAGATCAAATTAACTCAACTTGGATGAAGAGACATCCAGGAGAATACTTAACTATATAGGGAACCTTTTATTTGAAAGGGATTGGCTGCAGTCAATAACCGAACGCGCCAACATCCATTTACTAAGTATTTGGACGAACGCTATTTACATTCGTTAAGGAATCAAAGATAAGGACGAGCGTTCAATCTAAGACCGAACACTTCATTAAAGCGAACGCTAGGTAAATGACCGAGCACCAAGTATGACGAACGCTTGGTGTATAAACGAGCGCTATTTAGGACGAACGCTTCGGTATAAGACCGAGCGCTATTTAGGACGAACGCTCAATATAAGACCGAGCGCTACGTATTTAAAATTTTAACACATTTATGTACGACTGAGCTGAACCGAACGCTCAGACACATAGGGACGCTCGTTCTCGAGCAGAGTTCTTTCCAAATGAAAGAATTCCATTCTAAGTTATTTTAAGGAAAACCGAACGGTCTAAGACCGTACGGTGACGAGCGTCATTTATCATAGGGAATGATTTAAGTTTCAGGTTTTTCAACCCTAACAGATTTCCAGATTTCAACATTTCAATTCATACTGTATACTTCATATCATTTTCAAATTTATAAACTTTATAACTTCCATTTCCAAATTAATTCACCTTAAACATCATCATACAGATCTCATCATTTTAATCATTCCAACTATACAATAGTCATACTCCGTTCATACATATCCAAATTAACATGCATTTCAAACCACCAAAAACATATATAATTCATACAAGCAGTGCTCGTTCATGACAGATCAATCAGCATACGTTTTATACATCCAAATCATATCATACAACATGCAAGTATAAATTAAACATATAAGCTTCCCTTACCTGGATAGCAGTGTTCGCCCTAATGCAAGTTTATGGTGCTTCCTCTAACAGCGTTCTACTCCAAGGTTCACTCACTAAATTCCACTTAAGTTTCTTCCACTAAATCTAGCCAAAGGAATGTAGAAACGAATATCCAGAAACGATACCTAAGTTGGGAGACTTACCGTTTTCAGAACTGAGATTGGTTCGGTCCAAAATGAAGCTCACAGCGTAAGGATCGTTCCTACGGTTCTGAATGTTAAACGGAGAAGAGATGAATGAGTAACAGTAGAGAGAAGTTTTAAGGTTTCTAGAGAGAGGTTGGAGAAGATGAAAAGTTAAGTTCAGAGGTAGAAGATGAGTGGTGCAGGGGAGAGAAAGAGTTTTCGAAAATCTAGTTTTGTTTAACTCACGTTCGTTTGAACGAACGTCTCCCAAGCTGACACCTGCACACCAAACTCTGAATTGGAAGCTTCCAACGTGACAAGTGGCGTGTGTGCATGCACAGTTTGGTGCGTTTTTAATGTTTCAGAGGAATGATGTGGCTCGGCTTTCCGTGCACAGCAGAGAGATGAAAAATTCAGAGTTGGGAGTGGGTTTTTAATTACCCGTAGCAGTGACGTGGAGTGCGTATTAATGGTGATGTGACAGAGAATTTGCAGAGAAATTTCTAGGGTCTTATAACGTGCCACTATGTAAAGGCTGGTTGAGATTGTGAACCTTCAAAGTTTTAATCAGAAATTTACTACTATCATTATTATGAAAAGCATGCAATGCTTTTCTTTTCTCATCCAGCTTATTTCATTCGTTCACTCCCTGCCATATTCCGTAGTTTAGAATGGAAAAGCTCCTAGTTTAATTTTATTTGCACTAATTTCTGTTGTTACTGTCTATAGATGGATTCTAAACTACCAATTGACATTTTGGAAAATGTTATGCAACTAGCAATCGAAGGCTGCAAAGCAATAGCAAACTACATTCGAGAAGTAAGAACCTGCTGACACTTTTGTGATTATACTAAGAGGAGTCCAAACAAGTTTTACATTAATTTCACTGCTTAAATCCTGTTTCTTTGTTGGCTGGCAGATTTTGCTGGAGAACACAAAGCAACTGGAATATCGACGAGGTGTATAGTTTTTATAGCAGAAATGATGCTATGATTATTATTACCTGTGGTCACGGTTTTCCAGATTTGTAGGTCCGTTCTTTCAGCATTTGTGCTTTTTTTTGGTTATGGAGGAGAATTCTCTTGTATTTACGTGGAACAATTTTGTTTTTAGCATACGGTGCTGAATAAAACGGAAATTGTTGTAGAATTCGTTTCTCATTTCTGTCACCTTATCACTATGAATAAAAGGTAGCAAAATTATGATTTATTTTGGGACCACTTTCTGAATTTCCACAATCCCCCAAAATAAGACGTGTAGAATGGAACTAATGATCTGACACTTCAACGAATGAAGAATTAATGATTGAAGTTAGAATCAAAATAATCAGTGGGTTGGTTGAGTGTGTGTACATGTGATTGCATCCTCAGAAAAAGCAATGACATCAGTATTGACAATTTAATTGCTAACTAATTTCAATGGTTAGTTTCCTAAATTTCCTTTTTGGGTACGATACAGTTTGATAAAGACAGCTTTGGTGTTAAATGTTTGTATTGCAGTTAAAGTCTTGATATAGCGAGTTAAACTGATTAATTATGTAAATATAAAAAGTAAATAATTTATAGTAATTTCTAAATCCTGGTAAATATAAAGTAGTTTAATTAAGTTAACATTTTTTTATTTCTTTTAAATACGTATGCTAGAGCGGAATACTGAAGTTTTTTGGTAGAGTTGAATACAGTAAGTTTGAAACATCACTATATAGATTTAGAAGAAAAAAAAGTATTTGAAGTAATAATATTGTATGGAAAAATGTTAATTTTTCTGGGAAAAAAATTTCACAGAAAAAGTTAACCTGAAAGTTAATGATCAAGAAATTTTAGGATTATTTCTATGGTAAAGGAAAGTATTTTGGTGGTTGAGTTTGTTTTCAACTAATACCAGACTTCATTAAAAAATATATTATAATACTAACTATTTATAAAAATAAGTTTGAAGTTATGAGAATTATGACTGGAGAGTGATATAACGAGAATATAATTGAACACAAAAATTTTACCTCTTAAAAGAAACCACTGGTAAATGATGAAAAAATTAAGATAATTATAAGTGCAGATGAACATATGAAGCTCAGTTGGAAAAAAGTAAATACCGATTCATAGTTTGAATAACCAACCGCAATGTCTCGAATCTCAGCAACTTCAACCTTTTAATGCACAGCCCATCGGTCCCATTTGTACAAAGCAGGAGAAGTGCTATTGCTTTTTGACGCACCACTTTTGACCCACTTTATTGAATACAGACATGAATTCAATTACATCACAGTCAACATCAGAATTCTTGACAATGTCATTCAATTGTAAACATCATTTATAATAAAAATATTGACTTCTAGATTACTTTAAAAGCCATTTATAGCATAATTCAGCCAACTAACCATGAAATAAAAACAGTGATAGTATACAAAATTTATGTGAAGGTTATTGAATTATGCACGTATCACTGTAAAATGGAAAATGCCAAAAAAAGATGCATGATCACATTGTCCACTAATCACTCGTTTTATCTCTGTCATGAGAGGCAGATCATAGCCGTAACCATCCAACATAAGCAAATTGGAACACCAAAGCTAAATTATCCATGCCGTGGAACATATCATCAAATCCATGGAGAGAATAAACTCGGCACCAACTCAACAAATCTAATGCTTAAAGAAGGAGCATCCATAGCAGAACAGAAGGAACCAACTGACTAATGACCTGGTAACACTTGAAAGCCATTCTCACAAAAAACATAGGCCTCTATAAAGCACTATTTCTAGCCTAAGATCATAACAACATAAAACCTGACACTCCTACTGAACAGCACTATTTCTAAAACTAGATGCTGCTACATTGCTGGATGTAGTAGCAGCATTAACTCAGACCCATTTTGTACAATTCCTCAAAGACCACTTCTGTCAAGACCAAGACGGTCACTGCAAAAACTTGATGGCACAACTGATAGCTGCAGCCGACCGGTCCATTCCTCTCCCGGCTTCAAGCTCACCGGTTTCTCTATCACCGCCCCGTCAACACAAAGCATCTGTTTGTACTCTTCATCACCAAAATCTACCATGGATTTTGATTTCTTTTCCCATGGATTCCACACAGCTGAACACACCATAAAAGTTAAGATGAAAAGGACTGATTTTATATTTTCTACAACTCGAAACCTTATCTACGTTTGTATTTTGTTTGTGGAAAAAATTTGCTACTTAGAGCTTACCAACATCAGGGAGACCTTCCTTCCTTATAACAAATGTTCGCTTCTTCTCATGATCTAGCACTGCAATTATGTTTGGAGAGCTAAGATAAACTCGATCCGCCTGCCATGAAGGAAGTATGGATATTAAAAACATCTTCATTAGCCTTCATTGTGTCAAAACCAAAAGACTTTAGTAGTGGATACTGTGTGTGATTGACAAAACTGCAGCATAGGCTAGGAATATAGTGCTCTATTTATCTCAACCTGAAGTAATAGCTTAAATTGCAGCATGGAACTATAAATGTCTACATTTTGTTAACATCAATATAACCTAGAAGGGTTTACCTCAGATTCAAATGTTATTGCATCTCCTTGTTCAGTAAATCGTTTTTTTTTGAAAAGGTTGTCTAGGTAGTCCAGTGTCTCCAGACCTTCAATCCTTATCTCACTATAAAAATTGTTAATGTGACGTTAATAATGATTGTCAATCTTAAAATAAAATTTCCTGTTCTAAAACAATCAAAAGAGAGGTAGTTCAAGTAAAAATATGTAAACAAGAATCTATATAGGTAACAAGCATTGCAAACAGTAGTTTGCTTCAAATGCTTACAAATTCTATAGGCTGTGTAAGAACTTTGTACTTTCATTACGACTGATCACTTGTTTACATATTTCCCGATAACTGACATGAATAAAACTCATAATTCCAGTATTCGGAGAAGAATCCACCTAATATATAGAGTATCCATGCTAGTTTCAAATGATTAGAGTGTAAGTTGTTATTAGTTTCTAAAGAAGAGAAACAGTCCTCTAAGATCTGCTTGAATGTTAAAATCCCACAATTTAAAGCATTCAGCAAATGCAGAAACTACACGTTTCAGAACAAAAACCAAATATATTTGTCTACTATAAATATTGAACAAGGAAGTACCATTAGTGCTAATAAAACTCCGATCAAGTGTTCAGCAATCAATTTACTATGGAAAAGAAAAATGATGGTTGGACATCATCCCACACACTCAGAAAAGGGAATGCAGACCAAGTACAACAAAGAATTATCCATACCTAATGTCAGAAACCAATAAGTATGTGTGATCCGCGAATGAGAAACTAAATGGCTTGCCATTTATATTCCTGACTCTAGATATCAAAGTCAGGTCCCCATCTGCTGCAAGAGACACCCGAAGACGGAATTCAATACTGGTACAATTATTAAACAATCGTTAGATTACTACTGCTTGAAATTTACTGCCAAACACAGGAAAAAGTAATATCGAGTGCATATATGCCAGATTCAAATTATCAAACACATGGAGAGTGGATATCCCTGTTATACTGTCACATCATGCTATTCATACCTGTGTGGCCAGCACTTCATATCTTCTTCAGATGATTTTAGCACCAGGTCAATGAAGGATTTCCCACTGGAGTCATTCCCAGGAAGAGGAGGAGGGTTTTCATCAATTGCCCACATTCTATTTCTTGCAAAACCATGCTGCTCCAGCGATCCACAGTTTCCAAACTGTGAAACAAATTCAGCTCAAGATATGTAAGTATGCATGTTACAAGTTATATAAAATGAACGTAAAAAGGAATAAGCTTGCCTGTGGAAAACACATGGGAATTCCTCCTCGAATTGCTTTTGGAGCCTTGAAAATTGCCTACAGATAATGGAAAAGGAAACAAAACAGTTAGTTATTACTACTTGCCTCTTTAAAAAGTATAATTGATTAAAGTTCTGTGTTCCTACAAAAGCATCAGTTAAGAAGTTGGTTTTGCCGTCAAAGTTTTTCATTATACCAGTATTCAACCCCAGTGGTTCCAAACGACAAAAGCACTACAATGCACCATTCTTCCCTGTTTTTCTCTTGCATCGATGTGATTGATGGACAGCATAGAATACTATGATTCATCAAAATCCAAACTCTTCTTAAATTTATTGATTATTTGGGCAAATGCCCTTCACATGCCAGTTGCAATATAATGCAGATTATCCCAAAATGAAAATTTTCAGAAAGCAAGATTATGAAATATTGACATGTTTTCCTTATCAGCGCTGACAACTAACAAAATTCATATAATTTAAAATGTACAAATTGATTTTCAATCAAAATTGAAAGACATACCTTGCTGCTTGTGAATAGAAGTTCTTCCCCGTGCTCATTCCGCCATGAAGTGACCTGCGCCCCATGTAAGCTTACCTAATTTCGAGAAAAAACAGTTAATCTAAGTAATCGTAGTAATTAAATTACTCAAACTACAAATATCTTGACAGACCAAGTTATCCACATCAAGAATTCGCATTGGATGTCATAGTAAATTTTAAAATCATAACTTTACCAAATGTTAAAATCGACACCAGTTTTGCAATGAACAATTTCTCACCCGTGCCGAAGAACCCCTTGGGGTCCGAAGCAGAACTTGATCAATTCCATTCCAGTCCTTTGTAATTTCAGTTGCTGCTCTATAGTCCCATACGGCTGCAGAATGCCCCATTCAAATTAATGCAGATCCTAAATTTCTTCAGCAAAATCCTATTAAGCTTCTCAAATTCGGAACATGCAAATGCCAGGGGTCTCCACCTCACACCTATACCGTAACAAACACGTGAATTAGCCTCCTCGTCAGTTAAATCCAAAATCCCAACACCCAATTTCACTCAAAATTTCTTCTCACTGGTATGATTCAGATCTACGGAACAATACACCTATTTAAACAAGAATCTGGAATGTGTGATAGAATTCCACGAAAACTCCAGAAAGCCAAGAGCAGAAACATTACACTGAACATTTAGCAATTGAATACCAATCTACCTGGTACACATCCAAACATGTCCTTAAAACTTGTCAGATTCACAGCAGAAAAAGACAATTAAACATTGAAAAAACATAATAACTATCAGTAAATAAATAAATCACGCACGCATACATACATATACATACACACACATACATATATTACAGCTGTAATAAAATTAAAATTTTCTTTAATATAAGCATAATACAATAACCATAATTTCTTCAGGAAAATTCAAATTAAGGAAGAAAAACCAAACACTAATAAATCTCAAGAGAATACTGAATAATAAATCTCCCATTAACCAAACACTGGTAATAAGTTTACTTACTTCAACAATCCGGAATCAGGAATTCTAAGTCTAAACCGACACCAGGTCTTGGATGCAGAGAGAAGCAGCAGTAGGAGCCAGAATAATGCATGACCTCTGTGAAATGAGTTAAGAAAATTCACACATCCAATGACACGAGGCAGCACATGCTCATCAAGTACATAGATACATACATGACGAAGAAGAAGCGTTCAAAAAGTTGAAAGGTACCCTTTTCTTAGAAGTATGCATTCAAGACCATACTTGCAATTGAATCAAGAAAGTTCAGAACTTTCAACAACCCCAAGATTTGAAAAACCAAAAAAACTACAGCAAATGGTAGGTGGCAATGTTGTGTGAAGGCGAGATAAAACTTTTACAGAAGCTTAAGATAAGGAGCAAAAACCGGTCTTGTAAATTCTGTGTCTGTTGGCTGCTGAAGAGATCTAGTTCTTGGACGTGGAGATACGAAAAGTAAATGTACACATGTACAAACCGTTAAAAAATTTAAACATTTTTTAATGACAATTAAACTACATTAATTTTGTGTACAAGATTTAAAACCAGAATAAAATATACACCATTCCAGTACAGGGTTGAAAGCTACTTTTTCTTTGGACTGTGGTGGACAGAATCAAGAGTCACATACACAACACACAGCACAACACAATCGAAGGTGATGGATGAATCCATCTCAAGATGTAAACCAATAGAAAAAACAAAAAAAAAACACTTTTGTCTTAAACACAGAACACACAACACAGAGGTATCACATCACTTCAGCATACTATTATAAGGGCATGCGTAGATGTTCGGTATTTCTTCCAATGAGGTGTGCAAAATGGATTTGTCACCGCAATCCCGGGCTTATCTTTCAATTTCTCTTTCTTTTTTCTTTTAGCACGGAAACACTGACCATTTTCTTTCTTTTTAGGTTTAATACCTCTTTTGGTCCCTAGAAAGGGGGCCAATGTTCAATGTGGTCCCACCTTTTTTCAGAAGTTCAATGTGATCCCATCTTTTGTAAAAAGTGTGCAATCAAGTCCTTTTTGGAAACGGCGTTAAGTTTTTAACGGAGCAGCTGACAGGGTGGACTGAAGTTAGCTACGTGGCTTTGTGTGGGTAATACGTGGCAGTGAGAGGGTGATACGTAGTTTGAGTTGCAGAGAAATTAGTAATTTGGGATTTCTTCTGAAGGGTGTTCGTCAACTGCGCACTGGAAACCTCGGTCACCATGGTCGTCCACACCGAGGCCTATAATCTCGACTCCGACGCTTCCCGCGACTACCTCTCCACCGGTCAGACCCAGCTCCCCTCCCTCTTCTTCCTCTTCTCCATAACCTACTTCGCCATCTTCGTCTTGGCTGGGACGTGTTGTTTTATATATTTCAGTTCATCCGCGTCGTTTTGCTCTTCACCGTCATCGTTTTGATAGGGACGGGATGGTCTTTTCTCAAGCCCTTTTTGCAGGACAGGGAGAAGAAGGTCTTAATGATTGTGATCCCGGTTCAGGTTCTGGCTAACTTGGCTTCCGTTGTGATTGGGGAAACCGGGCCTTTTATCAAAGACTGGGTTACTTGGAATCAGGTGTTTTTGCTTGTGGATATTATATGCTGTTGTGCTATTATTTTCCCCATTGTTTGGTCTATAAGGTCGCTGAGAGAGACTTCCAAAACTGATGGGAAGGCTTCGAGGAATTTGGGCAAAATTTAATACACTTATCATCACCAACCGTCAGGTAAATTACATGACTTCTGAATAGAAAATTAAACAGTGGCATTGGAGTAAAATAAAAAGTTGTCTACAAATTATAAATCATGCAGGAAGAAGAGCACTAATCATATATAGTCCAGTTTTGGAAGCTACGCAGATTCTGCATCCAAAGGAATCCAGAGGAAAAATCATAGTTTCAGAATTTAAAGACCCTTTTCTTAGACTGGCAAGGATATCTATTAATTCTTCCATTGGACAAATGGAAAGCTATTTACCAAATATATTAATGTTGAAATTAAAAGTTAGGTTGTTCTATTCCCTCTTTTTCCTTTTCCTCTTCCACTGCTCCTTTCTCAATGGAGCTCTCCTTGGTCTTCTTCCACATAATTTCTCTCCTTGGTCTTCAAATTCTCGGCGCGTGCCTCGGCCTCGATCTGCAGCTGGCGGAAGATCTCGTCAAAATCTCGGTATTCGGTT